>NW_025537718.1:0-28682 GCF_020615455.1 Coregonus clupeaformis | reverse complement strand
AACAGTATATATCAGTCTGGATGGTAGACTACAGCGGATGAACAGTATATATCTGTCTGGATGGTAGACTACAGCTGATGAACAGTATATATCAGCCTGGATGGTAGACTACAGCGGATGAACAGTCATATATCAGTCTGGATGGTAGACTACAGCGGATGAACAGTCTATATCAGCCTGGATGGTAGACTACAGCTGATGAACAGTATATATCAGTCTGGATGGTAGACTACAGCGGATGAACAGTATATATCAGTCTGGATGGTAGACTACAGCGGGTGAACAGTATATAGTCAGCCTGGATGGTAGACTACAGCGGATGAACAGTATATATCAGCCTGGATGGTAGACTACAGCGGATGAACAGTATATACCGGTCTGGATGGTAGACTACAGCTGATGAACAGTATATATCAGCCTGGATGGTAGACTACAGCGGATGAACAGTATATATCAGTCTGGATGGTAGACTACAGCGGATGAACAGTATATATCAGCCTGGATGGTAGACTACAGCGGATGAACAGTATATCGTAGTCTGGATGGTAGACTACAGCTGATGAACAGTATATATCAGTCTGGATGGTAGACTACAGCGGATGAACAGTATATATCAGTCTGGATGGTAGACTACAGCTGATGAACAGTATATTCAGTCTGGATGGTAGACTACAGCGGATGAACAGTATATTCAGGTCTGGATGGTAGACTACAGCTGATGAACAGTATATATCAGTCTGGATGGTAGACTACAGCGGATGAACAGTATATATCAGTCTGGATGGTAGACTACAGCGGATGAACAGTATATATAAGTCTGGATGGTAGACTACAGCGGATGAACAGTATATATCAGCCTGGATGGTAGACTACAGCTGATGAACAGTATATATCAGTCTGGATGGTAGACTACAGCGGATGAACAGTATATATCAGTCTGGATGGTAGACTACAGCGGATGAACAGTATATATCAGTCTGGATGGTAGACTACAGCGGATGAACAGTCTATATCAGTCTGGATGGTAGACTACAGCGGATGAACAGTATATCGTAGTCTGGATGGTAGACTACAGCGGATGAACAGTATATATCAGTCTGGATGGTAGACTACAGCGGATGAACAGTCTATATCAGTCTGGATGGTGGACTACAGCGGATGAACAGTATATCGAGTAGTCTGGATGGTAGACTACAGCGGATGAACAGTATATATCAGTCTGGATGGTAGACTACAGCGGATGAACAGTATATATCAGTCTGGATGGTAGACTACAGCGGATGAACAGTATATATCAGCCTGGATGGTAAGACTACAGCGGATGAACAGTATATATCAGTCTGGATGGTAGACTACAGCGGATGAACAGTATATATCAGCCTGGATGGTAGACTACAGCCGGATGAACAGTATATATCAGTCTGGATGGTAGACTACAGCGGATGAACAGTCTATATCAGTCTGTATGGTAGACTACAGCTGATGAACAGTATATATCAGTCTGGATGGTAGACTACAGCGGATGAACAGTCTATATCAGTCTGGATGGTAGACTACAGCGGATGAACAGTATATATCAGCCTGGATGGTAGACTACAGCGGATGAACAGTATATCGTAGTCTGGATGGTAGACTACAGCGGATGAACAGTATATATCAGTCTGGATGGTAGACTACAGCAGATGAACAGTATATATCAGCCTGGATGGTAGACTACAGCGGATGAACAATATTTATCAGTCTGGATGGTAGACTACAGCCGGATGAACAGTATATCGTAGTCTGGATGGTAGACTACAGCTGATGAACAGTATATCGTAGTCTGGATGGTAGACTACAGCGGATGAACAGTATATATCAGCCTGGATGGTAGACTACAGCGGATGAACAGTATATATCAGCCTGGATGGTAGACTACAGCTGATGAACAGTATATATCAGCCTGGATGGTAGACTACAGCGGATGAACAGTATATATCAGTCTGGATGGTAGACTACAGCGGATGAACAGTCTATATCAGCCTGGATGGTAGACTACAGCTGATGAACAGTATATATCAGTCTGGATGGTAGACTACAGCGGATGAACAGTATATATCAGCCTGGATGGTAGACTACAGCGGATGAACAGTCTATATCAGTCTGGATGGTAGACTACAGCGGATGAACAGTATATATCAGCCTGGATGGTAGACTACAGCGGATGAACAGTATATATCAGCCTGGATGGTAGACTACAGCGGATGAACAGTATATATCAGTCTGGATGGTAGACTACAGCGGATGAACAGTCTATATCAGTCTGGATGGTAGACTACAGCGGATGAACAGTATATATCAGCCTGGATGGTAGACTACAGCGGATGAACAGTATATATCAGCCTGGATGGTAGACTACAGCGGATGAACAGTATATATCAGTCTGGATGGTAGACTACAGCGGATGAACAGTCTATATCAGTCTGGATGGTAGACTACAGCGGATGAACAGTATATATCAGCCTGGATGGTAGACTACAGCGGATTAACAGTATATATCAGCCTGGATGGTAGACTACAGCGGATGAACAGTATATATCAGTCTGGATGGTAGACTACAGTGGATGAACAGTATATATCAGCCTGGATGGTAGACTACAGCGGATGAACAGTATATATCAGCCTGGATGGTAGACTACAGCGGATGAACAGTATATACGTAGTCTGGATGGTAGACTACAGCGGATGAACAGTATATATCAGTCTGGATGGTAGACTACACGCGGATGAACAGGTATATATCAGTCTGGATGGTAGACTACAGCGGATGAACAGTATATATCAGTCTGGATGGTACACTACAGCGGATGAACAGTATATATCAGTCTGGATGGTAGACTACAGCGGATGAACAGTATATATCAGCCTGGATGGTAGACTACAGCGGATGAACAGTATATATCAGTCTGGATGGTAGACTACAGCGGATGAACAGTCTATATCAGTCTGTATGGTAGACTACAGCTGATGAACAGTATATATCAGTCTGGATGGTAGACTACAGCGGATGAACAGTCTATATCAGTCTGGATGGTAGACTACAGCGGATGAACAGTATATATCAGCCTGGATGGTAGACTACAGCGGATGAACAGTATATCGTAGTCTGGATGGTAGACTACAGCGGATGAACAGTATATATCAGTCTGGATGGTAGACTACAGCAGATGAACAGTATATATCAGCCTGGATGGTAGACTACAGCGGATGAACAATATTTATCAGTCTGGATGGTAGACTACAGCGGATGAACAGTATATCGTAGTCTGGATGGTAGACTACAGCTGATGAACAGTATATCGTAGTCTGGATGGTAGACTACAGCGGATGAACAGTATATATCAGCCTGGATGGTAGACTACAGCGGATGAACAGTATATATCAGCCTGGATGGTAGACTACAGCTGATGAACAGTATATATCAGCCTGGATGGTAGACTACAGCGGATGAACAGTATATATCAGTCTGGATGGTAGACTACAGCGGATGAACAAGTCTATATCAGCCTGGATGGTAGACTACAGCTGATGAACAGTATATATCAGTCTGGATGGTAGACTACAGCGGATGAACAGTATATATCAGCCTGGATGGTAGACTACAGCGGATGAACAGTCTATATCAGTCTGGATGGTAGACTACAGCGGATGAACAGTATATATCAGCCTGGATGGTAGACTACAGCGGATGAACAGTATATATCAGCCTGGATGGTAGACTACAGCGGATGAACAGTATATATCAGTCTGGATGGTAGACTACAGCGGATGAACAGTCTATATCAGTCTGGATGGTAGACTACAGCGGATGAACAGTATATATCAGCCTGGATGGTAGACTACAGCGGATGAACAGTATATATCAGCCTGGATGGTAGACTACAGCGGATGAACAGTATATATCAGTCTGGATGGTAGACTACAGCGGATGAACAGTCTATATCAGTCTGGATGGTAGACTACAGCGGATGAACAGTATATATCAGCCTGGATGGTAGACTACAGCGGATGAACAGTATATATCAGCCTGGATGGTAGACTACAGCGGATGAACAGTATATATCAGTCTGGATGGTAGACTACAGTGGATGAACAGTATATATCAGCCTGGATGGTAGACTACAGCGGATGAACAGTATATATCAGCCTGGATGGTAGACTACAGCCGGATGAACAGTATATCGTAGTCTGGATGGTAGACTACAGCTGATGAACAGTATATCGTAGTCTGGATGGTAGACTACAGCGGATGAACAGTATATATCAGTCTGGATGGTAGACTACAGCGGATGAACAGTATATATCAGCCTGGATGGTAGACTACAGCGGATGAACAGTATATATCAGCCTGGATGGTAGACTACAGCTGATGAACAGTATATCGTAGTCTGGATGGTAGACTACAGCGGATGAACAGTATATATCAGTCTGGATGGTAGACTACAGCTGATGAACAGTATATCGTAGTCTGGATGGTAGACTACAGCGGATGAACAGTATATATCAGTCTGGATGGTAGACTACAGCTGATGAACAGTATATCGTAATCTGGATGGTAGACTACAGCGGATGAACAGTATATATCAGCCTGGATGGTAGACTACAGCGGATGAACAGTATATATCAGCCTGGATGGTAGACTACAGCTGATGAACAGTATATCGTAGTCTGGATGGTAGACTACAGCGGATGAACAGTCTATATCAGTCTGTATGGTAGACTACAGCTGATGAACAGTATATATCAGTCTGGATGGTAGACTACAGCGGATGAACAGTCTATATCAGTCTGGATGGTAGACTACAGCGGATGAACAGTATATATCAGCCTGGATGGTAGACTACAGCGGATGAACAGTATATCGTAGTCTGGATGGTAGACTACAGCGGATGAACAGTATATATCAGTCTGGATGGTAGACTACAGCAGATGAACAGTATATATCAGCCTGGATGGTAGACTACAGCGGATGAACAGTATTTATCAGTCTGGATGGTAGACTACAGCGGATGAACAGTATATCGTAGTCTGGATGGTAGACTACAGCTGATGAACAGTATATCGTAGTCTGGATGGTAGACTACAGCGGATGAACAGTATATATCAGCCTGGATGGTAGACTACAGCGGATGAACAGTATATATCAGCCTGGATGGTAGACTACAGCTGATGAACAGTATATATCAGCCTGGATGGTAGACTACAGCGGATGAACAGTATATATCAGTCTGGATGGTAGACTACAGCGGATGAACAGTCTATATCAGCCTGGATGGTAGACTACAGCTGATGAACAGTATATATCAGTCTGGATGGTAGACTACAGCGGATGAACAGTATATATCAGCCTGGATGGTAGACTACAGCGGATGAACAGTCTATATCAGTCTGGATGGTAGACTACAGCGGATGAACAGTATATATCATCCTGGATGGTAGACTACAGCGGATGAACAGTATATATCAGCCTGGATGGTAGACTACAGCGGATGAACAGTATATATCAGTCTGGATGGTAGACTACAGCCGGATGAACAGTCTATATCAGTCTGGATGGTAGACTACAGCGGATGAACAGTATATATCAGCCTGGATGGTAGACTACAGCGGATGAACAGTATATATCAGCCTGGATGGTAGACTACAGCGGATGAACAGTATATATCAGTCTGGATGGTAGACTACAGTGGATGAACAGTATATATCAGCCTGGATGGTAGACTACAGCGGATGAACAGTATATATCAGCCTGGATGGTAGACTACAGCGGATGAACAGTATATCGTAGTCTGGATGGTAGACTACAGCTGATGAACAGTATATCGTAGTCTGGATGGTAGACTACAGCGGATGAACAGTATATACTCAGTCTGGATGGTAGACTACAGCGGATGAACAGTATATATCAGCCTGGATGGTAGACTACAGCGGATGAACAGTATATATCAGCCTGGATGGTAGACTACAGCTGATGAACAGTATATCGTAGTCTGGATGGTAGACTACAGCGGATGAACAGTATATATCAGTCTGGATGGTAGACTACAGCTGATGAACAGTATATCGTAGTCTGGATGGTAGACTACAGCGGATGAACAGTATATATCAGTCTGGATGGTAGACTACAGCTGATGAACAGTATATCGTAGTCTGGATGGTAGACTACAGCGGATGAACAGTATATATCAGCCTGGATGGTAGACTACAGCGGATGAACAGTATATATCAGCCTGGATGGTAGACTACAGCTGATGAACAGTATATCGTAGTCTGGATGGTAGACTACAGCGGATGAACAGTATATATCAGTCTGGATGGTAGACTACAGCGGATGAACAGTATATACAGTCTGGATGGTAGACTACAGCTGATGAACAGTATATATCAGCCTGGATGGTAGACTACAGCTGATGAACAGTATATCGTAGTCTGGATGGTAGACTACAGCGGATGAACAGTATATATCAGTCTGGATGGTAGACTACAGCGGATGAACAGTATATATCAGTCTGGATGGTAGACTACAGCTGATGAACAGTATATCGTAGTCTGGATGGTAGACTACAGCGGATGAACAGTATATATCCAGTCTGGATGGTAGACTACAGCTGATGAACAGTATATCGTAGTCTGGATGGTAGACTACAGCGGATGAACAGTATATATCAGCCTGGATGGTAGACTACAGCGGATGAACAGTATATATCAGCCTGGATGGTAGACTACAGCTGATGAACAGTATATCGTAGTCTGGATGGTAGACTACAGCGGATGAACAGTATATATCAGTCTGGATGGTAGACTACAGCGGATGAACAGTATATATCAGTCTGGATGGTAGACTACAGCTGATGAACAGTATATATCAGCCTGGATGGTAGACTACAGCTGATGAACAGTATATCGTAGTCTGGATGGTAGACTACAGCGGATGAACAGTATATATCAGTCTGGATGGTAGACTACAGCTGATGAACAGTATATATCAGTCTGGATGGTAGACTACAGCGGATGAACAGTATATATCAGCCTGGATGGTAGACTACAGCGGATGAACAGTCTATATCAGCCTGGATGGTAGACTACAGTGGATGAACAGTATATATCAGCCTGGATGGTAGACTACAGCGGATGAACAGTATATATCAGTCTGGATGGTAGACTACAGCTGATGAACAGTATATATCAGTCTGGATGGTAGACTACAGCTGATGAACAGTATATATCAGCCTGGATGGTAGACTACAGCGGATGAACAGTCTATATCAGCCTGGATGGTAGACTACAGCGGATGAACAGTATATATCAGTCTGGATGGTAGACTACAGCGGATGAACAGTATATATCAGTCTGGATGGTAGACTACAGCGGATGAACAGTATATATCAGTCTGGATGGTAGACTACAGCGGATGAACAGTATATATCAGCCTGGATGGTAGACTACAGCGGATGAACAGTATATCGTAGTCTGGATGGTAGACTACAGCTGATGAACAGTCTATATCAGTCTGGATGGTAGACTACAGCGGATGAACAGTATATATCAGTCTGGATGGTAGACTACAGCGGATGAACAGTATATCGTAGTCTGGATGGTAGACTACAGCGGATGAACAGTATATATCAGCCTGGATGGTAGACTACAGCGGATGAACAGTATATATCAGCCTGGATGGTAGACTACAGCTGATGAACAGTATATATCAGTCTGGATGGTAGACTACAGTGGATGAACAGTATATATCAGTCTGGATGGTAGACTACAGCTGATGAACAGTATATCGTAGTCTGGATGGTAGACTACAGCGGATGAACAGTATATATCAGCCTGGATGGTAGACTACAGCTGATGAACAGTATATCGTAGTCTGGATGGTACACTACAGCGGATGAACAGTATATATCAGTCTGGATGGTAGACTACAGCGGATGAACAGTATATCGTAGTCTGGATGGTAGACTACAGCGGATGAACAGTATATATCAGTCTGGATGGTAGACTACAGCGGATGAACAGTATATATCAGTCTGGATGGTAGACTACAGCGGATGAACAGTATATCGTAGTCTGGATGGTAGACTACAGCGGATGAACAGTATATATCAGTCTGGATGGTAGACTACAGCGGATGAACAGTATATATCAGTCTGGATGGTAGACTACAGCTGATGAACAGTATATCGTAGTCTGGATGGTAGACTACAGCGGATGAACAGTATATATCAGTCTGGATGGTAGACTACAGCGGATGAACAGTATATATCAGCCTGGATGGTAGACTACAGCTGATGAACAGTATATATCAGTCTGGATGGTAGACTACAGCGGATGAACAGTCTATTCAGTCTGGATGGTAGACTACAGCTGATGAACAGTATATCGTAGTCTGGATGGTAGACTACAGCGGATGAACAGTATATATCAGCCTGGATGGTACACTACAGCGGATGAACAGTATATATCAGTCTGGATGGTAGACTACAGCGGATGAACAGTATATATCAGCCTGGATGGTAGACTACAGCGGATGAACAGTATATATCAGCCTGGATGGTAGACTACAGCGGATGAACAGTATATATCAGCCTGGATGGTAGACTACAGCGGATGAACAGTATATCGTAGTCTGGATGGTAGACTACAGCGGATGAACAGTATATCGTAGTCTGGATGGTAGACTACAGCGGATGAACAGTATATATCAGCCTGGATGGTAGACTACAGCGGATGAACAGTATATATCAGCCTGGATGGTAGACTACAGCTGATGAACAGTATATATCAGCCTGGATGGTAGACTACAGCGGATGAACAGTATATATCAGCCTGGATGGTAGACTACAGCGGATGAACAGTATATATCAGCCTGGATGGTAGACTACAGCGGATGAACAGTATATATCAGTCTGGATGGTACACTACAGCGGATGAACAGTATATATCAGCCTGGATGGTAGACTACAGCGGATGAACAGTATATATCAGTCTGGATGGTAGACTACAGCGGATGAACAGTATATATCAGTCTGGATGGTAGACTACAGCGGATGAACAGTATATATCTGTCTGGATGGTAGACTACAGCTGATGAACAGTATATATCAGCCTGGATGGTAGACTACAGCTGATGAACAGTATATATCAGTCTGGATGGTAGACTACAGCGGATGAACAGTATATATCAGCCTGGATGGTAGACTACAGTGGAGGCTCCTCAGAGGAGGAAGGGGGGACCATTGTCCTCAGTGAATTTCATAAAAATAAAAATAGTAAAACATTAAAAAAGTTATTATTTTTAGATAAAACTATACTAAATATAATCACGTCACCAAATAATTGGTTAAAACACACTATTTTGCAAAGAAGGTCTACAGTAGCCTCAACAGCACTCTGTAGGGTAGCACCATGGTGTAGTCGGAGGACAGCTAGCTTCTGTCCTCCTCTGGGTACACTGACTTCAGTACAAAACCTAGGATGCTCATGGTTCTCACCCCCTTCTGTAGACTTACACAGTAATGACAACTTCCGGAGGATGTCCTCCAACCTATTAGAGCTCTTCCAGCATGAACTGACATGTTGTCCACCCAATCAAAGGATCAGATAATTAATCTAGTACTGAAAGCATAAGCTACAGCTAGCTAGCACTGCAGTGTATAAAATGTGGTGAGTAGTTGACTCAAAGAGAGAAAGACAATAGTTGAACAGCTTTGAACAAATACATTTTTTCCAAAATGAAGGAGAAGCAAGAGAGAAATATATACATAGGGAGATTAGCCAGCTGGCTATGACTTTCCCACACTACAAATCAAGGTAAGCTTTTGGTATTTCTCATTTATTGCCACCGGGGCCCGCCGGAGTAACTGCTTACTGACTGTACACTGTAACGTTACTGCATGATTGTAGCGGGTTTACTAACGCATTAGTTCTATTAGCTACGCTGACTATGACGTTACTTTAGCTAATATGGTGACAACGATGTAGGCTGAATGTAGGGGTTTGGCTTGGAATTTTTTTTTCACCTGGTCACATACAGTGAGGGAAAAAAGTATTTGATCCCCTGCTGATTTTGTTCGTTTGCCCACTGACAAAGAAATGATCAGTCTATAATTTTAATGGTAGGTTTATTTGAACAGTGAGAGACAGAATAACAACAAAAAAATCCAGAAAAACGCATGTAAAAAATGTTATAAATTCATTACCATTTTAATGAGGGAAATAAGTATTTGACCCCCTCTCAATCAGAAAGATTTCTGGCTCCCAGGTGTCTTTTATACAGGTATTGAGCTGAGATTAGGAGCACACTCTTAAAGGGAGTGCTCCTAATCTCAGTTTGTTACCTGTATAAAAGACACCTGTCCACAGAAGCAATCAATCAATCAGATTCCAAACTCTCCACCATGGCCTAGACCAAAGAGCTCTCCAAAGATGTCAGGGACAAGATTGTAGACCTACACAAGGCTGGAATGGGCTACAAGACCATCGCCAAGCAGCTTGGTGAGAAGGTGACAACAGTTGGTGCGATTATTCGCAAATGGAAGAAACACAAAATAACTGTCAATCTCCCTCGGCCTGGGACTCCATGCAAGATCTTACCTCGTGGAGTTGCAATGATCATGAGAACGATGAGGAATCAGCCCAGAACTACACGGGAGGATCTTGTCAATGATCTCAAGGCAGCTGGGACCATAGTCACCAAGAAAACAATTGGTATCACACTACGCCGTGAAGGACTGAAATCCTGCAGCACCCGCAAGGTCCCTCTGCTCAAGAAAGCACATATACAGGGGCGTCTGAAGTTTGCCAATGAACATCTGAATGATTCAGAGGAGAACTGGGTGAAAGTGTTGTGGTCAGATGAGACCAAAATCGAGCTCTTTGGCATCAACTCAACTCGCCGTGTTTGGAGGAGGAAGAATGCTGCCTATGACCCCAAGAACACCATCCCCACCATCAAACATGGAGGTGGAAACATTATGCTTTGGGGGTGTTTTTCTGCTAAGGGGACAGGACAACTTCACCGCATCAAAGGGACGATGGATGTACCGTCAAATCTTGGGTGAGAACCTCCTTCCCTCAGCCAGGGCATTGAAAATGGGTTGTGGATCGGTATTCCAGCATGACAATGACCCAAAACACACGGCCAAGGCAACAAAGGAGTGGCTCAAGAAGAAGCACATTAAGGTCCTGGAGTGGCCTAGCCAGTCTCCAGACCTTAATCAAAATAGAAAATCTGTGGAGGGAGCTGAGAGTTCGAGTTGCCAAACGTCAGCCTCGAAACCTTAATGACTTGGAGAAGATCTGCAAAGAGGAGTGGAACAAAATCCCTCCTGAGATGTGTGCAAACCTGGTGGCCAACTACAAGAAACGTCTGACCTCTGTGATTGCCAACAACGGTTTTGCCACCAAGTACTAAGTCATGTTTTGCAGAGGGGTCAAATACTTATTTCCCTCATTAAAATGCAAATCAATTTATAAAACATTTTGAAATGTGTTTTTCTGGATTTTGTTGTTGTTATTCTGTCTCTCACTGTTCAAATAAACCTATCATTGAAATTATAGACTGATCATGTCTTTGTCAGTGGGCAAACGAACAAATTCAGCAGGGGATCAAATCCTTTTTCCCTCACCGTACAGCTGATGTGTTGTGAAGTCCACAAGCGAAGGGAAGAGGTGAGAGGAAGAGAGCGCGTGGATGCTAGAAGGAATGCAACGTGGCTGTGTGTTTATGCGTGATCAGAGGTGTATTCATTCTGCCGATTCTGTTGAAAAACGTTTCTTAAACGAAGCAAACAGGGATAAACATACTTGAATTTGTCCAATAGAAACTCTCATTTGCAACTGTTGGACTAATGATTACATCCTATATCAGCTAGATGCAGCCAAGAGTGTGCAAGGCGGAATTGAATGTCCCTGTCTGCCCCATGTGTCCCTGTCTGTCCATGTGTCCCTGTCTGTCCATGTGTCCCTGTTTGTCTGTCCATGTGTCCCTGTCTGTCCATGTGTCCCTGTCTGTCCATGTGTCCCTGTCTGTTCGTCCATGTGTCCCTGTCTGTCCGTCCATGTGTCCCTGTCTGTCCATGTGTCCCTGTCTGTCCATGTGTCCCTGTCTGTTCGTCCATGTGTCCCTGTCTGTCCGTCCATGTGTCCCTGTCTGTCCATGTGTCCCTGTCTGCCCATGTGTCCCTGTCTGTCCATGTGTCCCTGTCTGTCCATGTGTCCCTGTCCGTCCATGTGTCCCTGTCTGTCCATGTGGCCCTGTCTGCCCATGTGTCCCTGTCTGCCCATGTGTCCCTGTCTGTCTGCCCATGTGTCCTTGTCTGTCTGTCCATGTGTCCCTGTCTGTCTGTCCATGTGTCCCTGTCTGTCCATGTGTCCCTGTCTGTCTATGTGTCCCTGTCTGTCCATGTGTCCCTGTCTGTCCATGTGTCCCTGTCTGTCCGTCCATGTGTCCCTGTCTGTCCATGTGTCCCTGTCTGTCCATGTGTCCCTGTCTGTCCATGTGTCCCTGTCTGTCCGTCCATGTGTCCCTGTCTGTCCGTCCATGTGTCCCTGTCTGTCCATGTGTCCCTGTCTGTCCATGTGTCCCTGTCTGTCCATGTGTCCCTGTCTGTCCATGTGTCCCTGTCTGTTCGTCCATGTGTCCCTGTCTGTCCGTCCATGTGTCCCTGTCTGCCCATGTGTCCCTGTCTGTCCGTCCATGTGTCCCTGTCTGCCCATGTGTCCCTGTCTGTCCATGGGTCCCTGTCTGCCCATGTGTCCCTGTCTGCCCATGTGTCCCTGTCTGTCCATGTGTCCCTGTCTGTCCATGTGTCCCTGTCTGTCCGTCCATGTGTCCCTGTCTGTCCATGTGTCCCTGTCTGCCCATGTGTCCCTGTCTGTCCATGTGTCCCTGTCTGTCCATGTGTCCCTGTCTGCCCATGTGTCCCTGTCTGTCCATGTGTCCCTGTCTGTCTGTCCATGTGTCACTGTCTGTCACCTCAAATCTGTCTCTCCGACCTGTGTGCACCCTAAGTTGTAAACCTTCATTCAAAGGCTAGGTTGTAGCAACCTCATGATGGTTGTAGGGAAAATTAGAGTATCATGTAGTAGCCTAAACCTATCACTCTTACATTGAACTGGGTATATGGAATATTGTCCTGTCTCATCTTAAACAGCACTGACTGCCACTGTAGACAGTGGATGAACAGTATACAGTGCACTCGGAACGTATTCAGACCCCTTCACTTTTTCCACATTTTGTTAAGTTACAGCCTTATTTTAAAATGGATTAAATTGTTGTTTTTCTCATCAATCTACACACAATACCCCATAATGACAAAGCAAAAACAGGTTTTGATAAATGTTTGCAAATGTATAAAAAATGAAAAAATTAAATATCACATTTAGATCATACATGTGTATCTAGATTGGTCCTCCACCCAAAGGACATCCAGCCAACTTGACACAACTGTGGTATGCATTGGAGTCAACATGGGCCAGCATCCCTGTCGAACGCTTTCAAAACCTTCTAGAGTCCATTCCCCGACAAATTGAGGCTGTAACTGACTTTAGTGTGAGTTTCCTTCCATTTTGCATCTATCCATTACGTTGTTAGTTTACCTTTCTTTCCTCTGTCACGTTCCTGTGGTTGTTCTTGAGGATCGCTAGCAATAGTGGATCATATTAGGCTAACGGATTAGAAGTTATGGAATAATTTGGGATATGTAGCCTATTTGAATAATTATGGAACTCAGACCGTACGTAGCAGTTTAAAACTGGAGCCTGGTGCAAGGTTTACGACGACTGGACCATTGTCATCCACAATTCTATGATTAGTGAGGATTATTAGGGTGGATTTATACACAGTTCCATGATTAGTGAGGATTATTAGGGTGGATTTATACACAGTTCCATAATTAGTGAGGATTATTAGGGTGGATTTATAAACAGTTCCATAATTAGTGAGGATTATTAGGGTGGATTTATACACAGTTCCATGATTACTGAGGATTATTAGGGTGGATTTATACACAGTTCCATGATTACTGAGGATTATTAGGGTGGATTTATACACAGTTCCATAATTAGTGAGGATTATTAGGGTGGATTTATACACAGTGCCATAATTAGTGAGGATTATTAGGGTAGATTTATACACAGTTCCATTATTAGTGAGGATTATTAGGGTGGATTTATACACAGTTCCATAATTAGTGAGGATTATTAGGGTGGATTTATACACAGTTCCATGATTACTGAGGGATTATTAGGGTGGATTTATACACAGTTCCATAATTAGTGAGGATTATTAGGGTGGATTTATACACAGTTCCATAATTAGTGAGGATTATTAGGGTGGATTTATACACAGTTCCATAATTAGTGAGGATTATTAGGGTAGATTTATACACAGTTCCATAATTAGTGAGGATTATTAGGGTGGATTTATACACAGTTCCATGATTACTGAGGATTATTAGGGTAGATTTATACACAGTTCCATAATTAGTGAGGATTATTAGGGTGGATTTATACACAGTGCCATAATTAGTGAGGATTATTAGGGTAGATTTATACACAGTTCCATTATTAGTGAGGATTATTAGGGTGGATTTATACACAGTTCCATAATTAGTGAGGATTATTAGGGTGGATTTATACACAGTTCCATGATTACTGAGGATTATTAGGGTGGATTTATACACAGTTCCATAATTAGTGAGGATTATTAGGGTGGATTTATACACAGTTCCATAATTAGTGAGGATTATTAGGGTGGATTTATACACAGTTCCATAATTAGTGAGGATTATTAGGGTAGATTTATACACAGTTCCATAATTAGTGAGGATTATTAGGGTGGATTTATACACAGTTCCATGATTACTGAGGATTATTAGGGTAGATTTATACACAGTTCCATAATTAGTGAGGATTATTAGGGTGGATTTATACACAGTTCCATAATTAGTGAGGATTATTAGGGTGGATTTATACACAGTTCCATAATTAGTGAGGATTATTAGGGTGGATTTATACACAGTTCCATAATTAGTGAGGATTATTAGGGTGGATTTATACACAGTTCCATGATAAGTGAGGATTATAAGGGTGGATTTATACACAGTTCCATAATTAGTGAGGATTATTAGGGTGGATTTATACACAGTTCCATGATTAGTGAGGATTATTAGGGTGGATTTATACACAGTTCCATAATTAGTGAGGATTATTAGGGTGGATTTATACACAGTTCCATGATTAGTGAGGATTATTAGGGTGGATTTATACACAGTTCCATAATTAGTGAGGATTATTAGGGTGGATTTATACACAGTGCCATAATTAGTGAGGATTATTAGGGTAGATTTATACACAGTTCCATTATTAGTGAGGATTATTAGGGTGGATTTATACACAGTTCCATAATTAGTGAGGATTATTAGGGTGGATTTATACACAGTTCCATGATTACTGAGGATTATTAGGGTGGATTTATACACAGTTCCATAATTAGTGAGGATTATTAGGGTGGATTTATACACAGTTCCATAATTAGTGAGGATTATTAGGGTGGATTTATACACAGTTCCATAATTAGTGAGGATTATTAGGGTAGATTTATACACAGTTCCATAATTAGTGAGGATTATTAGGGTGGATTTATAAACAGTTCCATGATTACTGAGGATTATTAGGGTAGATTTATACACAGTTCCATAATTAGTGAGGATTATTAGGGTGGATTTATACACAGTTCCATAATTAGTGAGGATTATTAGGGTGGATTTATACACAGTTCCATAATTAGTGAGGATTATTAGGGTGGATTTATACACAGTTCCATAATTAGTGAGGATTATTAGGGTGGATTTATACACAGTTCCATGATAAGTGAGGATTATAAGGGTGGATTTATACACAGTTCCATAATTAGTGAGGATTATTAGGGTGGATTTATACACAGTTCCATGATTAGTGAGGATTATTAGGGTGGATTTATACACAGTTCCATAATTAGTGAGGATTATTAGGGTGGATTTATACACAGTTCCATAATTAGTGAGGATTATTAGGGTGGATTTATACACAGTTCCATGATTAGTGAGGATTATTAGGGTGGATTTATACACAGTTCCATAATTAGTGAGGATTATTAGGGTGGATTTATACACAGTTCCATGATTAGTGAGGATTATTAGGGTGGATTTATACACAGTTCCATAATTAGTGAGGATTATTAGGGTGGATTTATACACAGTGCCATAATTAGTGAGGATTATTAGGGTAGATTTATACACAGTTCCATTATTAGTGAGGATTATTAGGGTGGATTTATACACAGTTCCATAATTAGTGAGGATTATTAGGGTGGATTTATACACAGTTCCATGATTACTGAGGATTATTAGGGTGGATTTATACACAGTTCCATAATTAGTGAGGATTATTAGGGTGGATTTATACACAGTTCCATAATTAGTGAGGATTATTAGGGTGGATTTATACACAGTTCCATAATTAGTGAGGATTATTAGGGTAGATTTATACACAGTTCCATAATTAGTGAGGATTATTAGGGTGGATTTATAAACAGTTCCATGATTACTGAGGATTATTAGGGTAGATTTATACACAGTTCCATAATTAGTGAGGATTATTAGGGTGGATTTATACACAGTTCCATAATTAGTGAGGATTATTAGGGTGGATTTATACACAGTTCCATAATTAGTGAGGATTATTAGGGTGGATTTATACACAGTTCCATAATTAGTGAGGATTATTAGGGTGGATTTATACACAGTTCCATGATAAGTGAGGATTATAAGGGTGGATTTATACACAGTTCCATAATTAGTGAGGATTATTAGGGTGGATTTATACACAGTTCCATGATTAGTGAGGATTATTAGGGTGGATTTATACACAGTTCCATAATTAGTGAGGATTATTAGGGTGGATTTATACACAGTTCCATGATTAGTGAGGATTATTAGGGTGGATTTATACACAGTTCCATAATTAGTGAGGATTATTAGGGTGGATTTATACACAGTTCCATGATTAGTGAGGATTATTAGGGTGGATTTATACACAGTTCCATGATTAGTGAGGATTATTAGGGTGGATTTATACACAGTTCCATAATTAGTGAGGATTATTAGGGTGGATTTATACACAGTTCCATGATTACTGAGGATTATTAGGGTGGATTTATACACAGTTCCATGATTACTGAGGATTATTAGGGTGGATTTATACACAGTTCCATAATTAGTGAGGATTATTAGGGTGGATTTATACACAGTTCCATAATTAGTGAGGATTATTAGGGTGGATATATACACAGTTCCATGATTACTGAGGATTATTAGGGTAGATTTATACACAGTTCCATAATTAGTGAGGATTATTAGGGTAGATTTATACACAGTTCCATAATTAGTGAGGATTATTAGGGTGGATTTATACACAGTTCCATAATTAGTGAGGATTATTAGGGTGGATTTATACACAGTTCCATAATTAGTGAGGATTATTAGGGTGGATATATACACAGTTCCATGATTAGTGAGGATTATTAGGGTGGATTTATACACAGTTCCATAATTAGTGAGGATTATTAGGGTGGATTTATACACAGTTCCATGATTACTGAGGATTATTAGGGGTGGATTTATACACAGTTCCATGATTAGTGAGGATTATTAGGGTGGATTTATACACAGTTCCATGATTAGTGAGGATTATTAGGGTGGATTTATACACAGTTCCATAATTAGTGAGGATTATTAGGGTGGATTTATACACAGTTCCATGATTAGTGAGGATTATTAGGGTGGATTTATACACAGTTCCATAATTAGTGAGGATTATTAGGGTGGATTTATACACAGTGCCATAATTAGTGAGGATTATTAGGGTAGATTTATACACAGTTCCATTATTAGTGAGGATTATTAGGGTGGATTTATACACAGTTCCATAATTAGTGAGGATTATTAGGGTGGATTTATACACAGTTCCATGATTACTGAGGATTATTAGGGTGGATTTATACACAGTTCCATAATTAGTGAGGATTATTAGGGTGGATTTATACACAGTTCCATAATTAGTGAGGATTATTAGGGTGGATTTATACACAGTTCCATAATTAGTGAGGATTATTAGGGTGGATTTATACACAGTTCCATAATTAGTGAGGATTATTAGGGTGGATTTATACACAGTTCCATGATTACTGAGGATTATTAGGGTGGATTTATACACAGTTCCATAATTAGTGAGGATTATTAGGGTGGATTTATACACAGTTCCATAATTAGTGAGGATTATTAGGGTGGATTTATACACAGTTCCATAATTAGTGAGGATTATTAGGGTGGATTTATACACAGTTCCATGATAAGTGAGGGATTATAAGGGTGGATTTATACACAGTTCCATAATTAGTGAGGATTATTAGGGTGGATTTATACACAGTTCCATGATTAGTGAGGATTATTAGGGTGGATTTATACACAGTTCCATAATTAGTGAGGATTATTAGGGTGGATTTATACACAGTTCCATGATTAGTGAGGATTATTAGGGTGGATTTATACACAGTTCCATAATTAGTGAGGATTATTAGGGTGGATTTATACACAGTTCCATGATTAGTGAGGATTATTAGGGTGGATTTATACACAGTTCCATGATTAGTGAGGATTATTAGGGTGGATTTATACACAGTTCCATAATTAGTGAGGATTATTAGGGTGGATTTATACACAGTTCCATGATTACTGAGGATTATTAGGGTGGATTTATACACAGTTCCATGATTACTGAGGATTATTAGGGTGGATTTATACACAGTTCCATAATTAGTGAGGATTATTAGGGTGGATTTATACACAGTTCCATAATTAGTGAGGATTATTAGGGTGGATATATACACAGTTCCATGATTACTGAGGATTATTAGGGTAGATTTATACACAGTTCCATAATTAGTGAGGATTATTAGGGTAGATTTATACACAGTTCCATAATTAGTGAGGATTATTAGGGTGGATTTATACACAGTTCCATAATTAGTGAGGATTATTAGGGTGGATTTATACACAGTTCCATAATTAGTGAGGATTATTAGGGTGGATATATACACAGTTCCATGATTAGTGAGGATTATTAGGGTGGATTTATACACAGTTCCATAATTAGTGAGGATTATTAGGGTGGATTTATACACAGTTCCATGATTACTGAGGATTATTAGGGTGGATTTATACACAGTTCCATGATTAGTGAGGATTATTAGGGTGGATTTATACACAGTTCCATGATTACTCAGGATTATTAGGGTGGATTTATACACAGTTCCATGATTACTGAGGATGATTAGGGTGGATTTATACACAGTTCCATGATTACTCAGGATTATTAGGGTGGATTTATACACAGTTCCATGATTAGTGAGGATTATTAGGGTGGATTTATACACAGTTCCATGATTACTCTGGATTATTAGGGTGGATTTATACACAGTTCCATGATTAGTGAGGATTATTAGGGTGGATTTATACACAGTTCCATGATTACGCAGGATTATCAGGGTGGATTTATACACAGCTCCATGATTACTCAGGATTATTAGGGTGGATTTATACACAGTTCCATGATTAGTGAGGATTATTAGTGTGGATTTATACACAGTTCCATGATTACTGAGGATTATTAGGGTGGATTTATACACAGTTCCATGATTAGTGAGGATTATTAGGGTATATATATACACAGTTCCATGATTACTCCGGATTATTAGGGTGGATTTATACACAGTTCCATGATTACTGAGGATTATTAGGGTGGATTTATACACAGTTCCATGATTAGTGAGGATTATTAGGGTGGATTTATACACAGTTCCATGATTACTGAGGATTATTAGGGTGGATTTATACACAGTTCCATAATTAGTGAGGATTATTAGGGTGGATTTATACACAGTTCCATAATTAGTGAGGATTATTAGGGTGGATTTATACACAGTTCCATGATTACTCAGGATTATTAGGGTGGATTTATACACAGTTCCATAAATAGTGAGGATTAATAGGGTGGATTTATACACAGTTCCATAATTAGTGAGGATTATTAGGGTGGATATATACACAGTTCCATAATTAGTGAGGATTATTAGGGTGGATTTATACACAGTTCCATAATTAGTGAGGATTATTAGGGTGGATTTACAGTGGGGGAAAAAAGTATTTAGTCAGCCACCAATTGTGCATGTTCTCCCACTTAAAAAGATGAGAGAGGCCTGTCATTTTCATCATAGGTACACGTCAACTATGACAGACAAATTGAGAAAAAAAAATCCAGAAAATCACATTGTATGATTTTTTATGAATTTATTTGCAGATTATGGTTGAAAATAAGTATTTGGTCACCTACAAACAAGCAAGATTGCTGGCTCTCACAGACCTGTAACTTCTTCTTTAAGAGGCTCCTCTGTCCTCCACTCGTTACCTGTATTAATGGCACCTGTTTGAACTTGTTATCAGTATATAAGACACCTGTCCACAACCTCAAACAGTCACACTCCAAACTCCACTATGGTCAAGACCAAAGAGCTGTCAAAGGACACCAGAAACAAAATTGTAGACCTGCACCAGGCTGGGAAGACTGAATCTGCAATAGGTAAGCAGCTTGGTTTGAAGAAATCAACTGTGGGAGCAATTATTAGGAAATGGAAGACATACAAGACCACTGATAATCTCCCTCGATCTGGGGCTCCACGCAAGATCTCACCCCGTGGGGTCAAAATGATCACAAGAACGGTGAACAAAATCCCAGAACCACACGGGGGACCTAGTGAATGACCTGCAGAGAGCTGGGACCAAAGTAACAAAGCCTACCATCAGTAACACACTACTCCGCCAGGGACTCAAATCCTGCATTGCCAGACGTGTCCCCCTGCTTAAGCCAGTACATGTCCAGGCCGTCTGAAGTTTGCTAGAGTGCATTTGGATGATCCAGAAGAGGATTGGGAGAATGTCATATGGTCAGATGAAACCAAAATATAACTTTTTGGTAAAAACTCAACTCATCGTGTTTGGAGGACAAAGAATGCTGAGTTACATCCAAAGAACACCATACCTACTGTGAAGCATGGGGGTGGAAACTTCATGCTTTGGGGCTGTTTTTCTGCAAAGGGACCAGGACGACTTATACGTGTAAAGGAAAGAATGAATGGGGCCATGTATCGTGAGATTTTGAGTGAAAACCTCCTTCCATCAGCAAGGGCATTGAAGATGAAACGTGGCTGGGTCTTTTAGCATGACAATGATCCCAAACACACCTCCCGGGCAACGAAGGAGTGGCTTCGTAAGAAGCATTTCAAGGTCCTGGAGTGGCCTAGCCAGTCTCCAGATCTCAACCCCATAGAAAATCTTTGGAGGGAGTTGAAAGTCCGTGTTGCCCAGCGACAGCCCCAAAACATCACTGCTCTAGAGGAGATCTGCATGGAGGAATGGGCCAAAATACCAGCAACAGTGTGTGAAAACCTTGTGAAGACTTACAGAAAACGTTTGACCTGTGTCATTGCCAACAAGGGGTATATAACAAAGTATTGAGAAACTTTTGTTATTGACCAAATATTTATTTTCCACCATAATTTGCAAATAAATTCATAAAAAATCCTACAATGTGATTTTCTGGAATTTCTTTTCTCATTTTGTCTGTCATAGTTGACATGTACCTATGATGAAAATTACAGGCCTCTCTCATCTTTTTAAGTGGGAGAACTTGCACAATTGGTGGCTGACTAAATACTTTTTTCCCCCACTGTATACACAGTTCCATGATTACTGAGGATTATTAGGGTGAATTTATACACAGTTCCATGATTACTCAGGATTATTAGGGTGGATTTATACACAGTTCCATAATTAGTGAGGATTATTAGGGTGGATATATACACAGTTCCATAATTTGTGAGGATTATTAGGGTGGATTTATACACAGTTCCATAATTAGTGAGGATTACTAGGGTATATATATACACAGTTCCATGATTACTCAGGATTATTAGGGTGGATTTATACACAGTTCCATGATTACTGAGGATTATTAGGGTGGATTTATACACAGTTCCATAATTAGTGAGGATTATTAGGGTGGATTTATGCACAGTTCCATGATTAGTGAGGATTATTAGGGTGGATTTATACACAGTTCCATGATTACTGAGGATTATTAGGGTGGATTTATACACAGTTCCATGATTACTGAGGATTATTAGGGTGGATTCATACACAAGTTCCATGATTACTCAGGATTATTAGGGTGGATTTATACACAGTTCCATAATTAGTGAGGATTATTAGGGTGGATATATACATAGTTCCATAATTTGTGAGGATTATTAGGGTGGATTTATACACAGTTCAATAATTAGTGAGGATTATTAGGGTATATATATACACAATTCCATGATTACTCAGGATTATTAGGGTGGATTTATACACAGTTCCATGATTACTGAGGATTATTATGGTGGATTTATAAACAGTTCCATAATTAGTGAGGATTATTAGGGTGGATTTATGCACAGTTCCATGATTAGTGAGGATTATTAGGGTGGATTTATACACAGTTCCATGATTAGTGAGCTTTATTAGGGTGGATTTATACACAGTTCCATGATTACTCAGGATTATTAGGGTGGATTTATACACAGTTCCATGATTACTGAGGATTATTAGGGTGGATTTATACACAGTTCCATAATTAGTGAGGATTATTAGGGTGGATTTATACACAGTTCCATGATTTGTGAGGATTATTAGGGTGGATTTATACACAGTTCCATGATTACTCAGGATTATTAGGGTGGATTTATACACAGTTCCATAATTAGTGAGGATTATTAGGGTGGATTTATACACAGTTCCATAATTAGTGAGGATTATTAGGGTGGATTTATACACAGTTCCATGATTACTGAGGATTATTAGGGTGGATTTATACACAGTTCCATGATTACTCAGGATTATTAGGGTGGATTTATACACAAGTTCCATGATTACTCAGGATTATTAGGGTGGATTTATACACAGTTCCATAATTAGTGAGGATTATTAGGGTGGATATATACACAGTTCCATAATTTGTGAGGATTATTAGGGTGGATTTATACACAGTTCCATAATTAGTGAGGATTATTAGGGTGGATTTATACACAGTTCCATGATAAGTGAGGATTATTAGGGTGGATTTATACACAGTTCCATAATTACTGAGGATTATTAGGGTGGATTTATACACAGTTCCATGATTAGTGAGGATTATTAGGGTGGATTTATACACAGTTCCATAATTAGTGAGGATTATTAGGGTGGATTTATACACAGTTCCATGATTAGTGAGGATTATTAGGGTGGATTTATACACAGTTCCATAATTAGTGAGGATTATTAGGGTGGTTATACACAGTTCCATGATTAGTGAGGATTATTAGGGTGGATTTATACACAGTTCCATAATTAGTGAGGATTATTAGGGTGGATTTATACACAGTTCCATGATTACTGATGATTATTAGGGTGGATTTATACACAGTTCCATGATTACTGAGAATTATTAGGGTGGATTTATACACAGTTCCATAATTAGTGAGGGTTATTAGGGTAGATTTATACACAGTTCCATAATTACTGAGGATTATTAGGGTAGATTTATACACAGTTCCATAATTAGTGAGGATTATTAGGGTGGATTTATACACAGTTCCATAATTAGTGAGGATTATTAGGGTGGATTTATACACAGTTCCATAATTAGTGAGGATTATTAGGGTGGATATATACACAGTTCCATGATTAGTGAGGATTATTAGGGTGGATTTATACACAGTTCCATAATTAGTGAGGATTATTAGGGTGGATTTATACACAGTTCCATGATTACTGAGGATTATTAGGGTGGATTTATACACAGTTCCATGATTACTGAGGATTATTAGGGTGGATTTATACACAGTTCCATGATTACTCAGGATTATTAGTGTGGATTTATACACAGTTCCATGATTACTGAGGATGATTAGGGTGGATTTATACACAGTTCCATGATTAGTGAGGATTATTAGGGTGGATTTATACACAGTTCCATGATTACTCTGGATTATTATGGTGGATTTATACACAGTTCCATGATTAGTGAGGATTATTAGGGTGGATTTATACACAGTTCCATGATTACTCAGGATTATTAGGGTGGATTTATACACAGCTCCATGATTACTCAGGATTATTAGGGTGGATTTATACACAGTTCCATGATTAGTGAGGATTATTAGGGTGGATTTATACACAGTTCCATGATTACTGAGGATTATTAGGGTGGATTTATACACAGTTCCATGATTAGTGAGGATTATTAGGGTATATATATACACAGTTCCATGATTACTCAGGATTATTAGGGTGGATTTATACACAGTTCCATGATTACTGAGGATTATTAGGGTGGATTTATACACAGTTCCATAATTAGTGAGGATTATTAGGGTGGATTTATGCACAGTTCCATGATTAGTGAGGATTATTAGGGTGGATTTATACACAGTTCCATGATTAGTGAGGATTATTAGGGGTGGATTTATACACAGTTCCATGATTACTCAGGATTATTAGGGTGGATTTATACACAGTTCCATGATTACTGAGGATTATTAGGGTGGATTTATAAACAGTTCCATAATTAGTGAGGATTATTAGGGTGGATTTATACAAAGTTCCATGATTAGAGAGGATTATTAGGGTGGATTTATACACAGTTCCATGATTACTCAGGATTATTAGGGTGGATTTATACACAGTTCCATAATTAGTGAGGATTATTAGGGTGGATTTATACACAGTTCCATAATTAGTGAGGATTATTAGGGTGGATTTATACACAGTTCCATGATTACTGAGGATTATTAGGGTGGATTTATACACAGATCCATAATTAGTGAGGATTATTAGGGTGGATTTATACACAGTTCCATGATTACTGAGGATTATTAGGGTGGATTTATACACAGTTCCATGATTAGTGGGGATTATTATGGTGGATTTATACACAGTTCCATGATTACTGAGGATTATTAGGGTTGATATATACACAGTTCCATGATTACTGAGGATTATTAGGGTGGATTTATACACAGTTCCATGATTACTCAGGATTATTAGGGTGGATTTATACACAGTTCCATAACTAGTGAGGATTATTAGGGTGGATTTATACACAGTTCCATGATTACTGAGGATTATTAGGGTGGATTTATACACAGTTCCATGATTACTCAGGATTATTAGGGTGGATTTATACACAGTTCCATAAATAGTGAGGATTATTAGGGTGGATTTATACACAGTTCCATAATTAGTGAGGATTATTAGGGTGGATTTATACACAGTTCCATGATTAGTGAGGATTATTAGGGTGGATTTATACACAGTTCCATAATTAGTGAGGATTATTAGGGTGGATATATACACAGTTCCATGATTAGTGAGGATTATTAGGGTGGATTTATACACAGTTCCATAATTATTGAGGATTATTAGGGTGGATTTATACACAGTTCCAAGATTAGTGAGGATTATTAGGGTGGATTTATACACAGTTCCATAATTAGTGAGGATTATTAGGGTGGATTTATACACAGTTCCATGATTAGTGAGGATTATTAGGGTGGATTTATACACAGTTCCATGATTAGTGAGGATTATTAGGGTGGATTTATACACAGTTCCATAATTAGTGAGGATTATTAGGGTGGATTTATACACAGTTCCATAATTAGTGAGGATTATTAGGGTGGATATATACACAGTTCCATGATTAGTGAGGATTATTAGGGTGGATTTATACACAGTTCCATAATTAGTGAGGATTATTAGGGTGGATTTATACACAGTTCCATGATTACTGAGGATTATTAGGGTGGATTTATACACAGTTCCATGATTAGTGAGGATTATTAGGGTATATATATACACAGTTCCATGATTACTCAGGATTATTAGGGTGGATTTATACACAGTTCCATGATTACTGAGGATTATTAGGGTGGATTTATACACAGTTCCATAATTAGTGAGGATTATTAGGGTGGATTTATGCACAGTTCCATGATTAGTGAGGATTATTAGGGTGGATTTATACACAGTTCCATGATTAGTGAGCTTTATTAGGGTGGATTTATACACATTTCCATGATTACTCAGGATTATTAGGGTGGATTTATACACAGTTCCATGATTACTGAGGATTATTAGGGTGGATTTATACACAGTTCCATAATTAGTGAGGATTATTAGGGTGGATTTATACACAGTTCCATGATTAGAGAGGATTATTAGGGTGGATTTATACACAGTTCCATGATTACTCAGGATTATTAGGGTGGATTTATACACAGTTCCATAATTAGTGAGGATTATTAGGGTGGATTTATACACAGTTCCATGATTACTGAGGATTACTAGGGTGGATTTATACACAGATCCATAATTAGTGAGGATTATTAGGGTGGATTTATACACAGTTCCATGATTACTCAGGATTATTAGGGTGGATTTATACACAGTTCCATAACTAGTGAGGATTATTAGGGTGGATTTATACACAGTTCCATGATTACTGAGGATTATTAGGGTGGATTTATACACAGTTCCATGATTACTCAGGATTATTAGGGTGGATTTATACACAGTTCCATAAATAGTGAGGATTATTAGGGTGGATTTATACACAGTTCCATAATTAGTGAGGATTATTAGGGTGGATTTATACACAGTTCCATGATTAGTGAGGATTATTAGGGTGGATTTATACACAGTTCCATAATTAGTGAGGATTATTAGGGTGGATATATACACAGTTCCATGATTAGTGAGGATTATTAGGGTGGATTTATACACAGTTCCATAATTAGTGAGGATTATTAGGGTGGATTTATACACAGTTCCAAGATTAGTGAGGATTATTAGGGTGGATTTATACACAGTTCCATAATTAGTGAGGATTATTAGGATGGATTTATACACAGTTCCATGATTAGTGAGGATTATTAGGGTGGATTTATACACAGTTCCATGATTAGTGAGGATTATTAGGGTGGATTTATACACAGTTCCATAATTAGTGAGGATTATTAGGGTGGATTTATACACAGTTCCATAATTAGTGAGGATTATTAGGGTGGATATATACACAGTTCCATGATTAGTGAGGATTATTAGGGTGGATTTATACACAGTTCCATAATTAGTGAGGATTATTAGGGTGGATTTATACACAGTTCCATGATTACTGAGGATTATTAGGGTGGATTTATACACAGTTCCATGATTAGTGAGGATTATTAGGGTATATATATACACAGTTCCATGATTACTCAGGATTATTAGGGTGGATTTATACACAGTTCCATGATTACTGAGGATTATTAGGGTGGATTTATACACAGTTCCATGATTAGTGAGGATTATTAGGGTGGATTTATACACAGTTCCATGATTAGTGAGCTTTATTAGGGTGGATTTATACACATTTCCATGATTACTCAGGATTATTAGGGTGGATTTATACACAGTTCCATGATTACTGAGGATTATTAGGGTGGATTTATACACAGTTCCATAATTAGTGAGGATTATTAGGGTGGATTTATACACAGTTCCATGATTAGAGAGGATTATTAGGGTGGATTTATACACAGTTCCATGATTACTCAGGATTATTAGGGTGGATTTATACACAGTTCCATAATTAGTGAGGATTATTAGGGTGGATTTATACACAGTTCCATAATTAGTGAGGATTATTAGGGTGGATTTATACACAGTTCCATGATTAGTGAGGATTATTAGGGTGGATTTATACACAGATCCATAATTAGTGAGGATTATTAGGGTGGATTTATACACAGTTCCATGATTACTGAGGATTATTAGGGTGGATTTATACACAGTTCCATAATTAGTGAGGATTATTAGGGTGGATTTATGCACAGTTCCATGATTAGTGAGGATTATTAGGGTGGATTTATACACAGTTCCATGATTAGTGAGCTTTATTAGGGTGGATTTATACACAGTTCCATGATTACTCAGGATTATTAGGGTGGATTTATACACAGTTCCATGATTACTGAGGATTATTAGGGTGGATTTATACACAGTTCCATAATTAGTGAGGATTATTAGGGTGGATTTATACACAGTTCCATGATTAGAGAGAAAAGATTATTAGGGTGGATTTATACACAGTTCCATGATTACTCAGGATTATTAGGGTGGATTTATACACAGTTCCATATTAGTGAGGATTATTAGGGGGATTTATACACAGTTCCATAATTAATGAGGATTATTAGGGTGGATTTATACACAGTTCCATGATTACTGAGGATTATTAGGGTGGATTTATACACAGTTCCATAATTAGTGAGGATTATTAGGGTGGATATATACACAGTTCCATGATTAGTGAGGATTATTAGGGTGGATTTATACACAGTTCCATAATTAGTGAGGATTATTAGGGTGGATTTATACACAGTTCCATGATTACTGAGGATTATTAGGGTGGATTTATACACA
>NW_025537717.1:0-28699 GCF_020615455.1 Coregonus clupeaformis | reverse complement strand
TTCCTCTAGACCATTTCCCACAACAGCCTGTCTATGTTCCTCTAGACCATTTCTAACAGTCTGTCTGTGTTCCTCTAGACCATTTCTAACAGCCTGTCTGTGTTCCTCTAGACCATTTCTAACAGCCTGTCCGTGTTCCTCCTAGACCATTTCTCTAACAGTCTGTCTATGTTCCTCCTAGACCATTTCTAACAGTCTGTCTATGTTCCTCTAGACCATTTCTAACAGTCTGTCTATGTTCCCAGCTCTAGACCATTTCTAACAGTCTGTCTATGTTCCTCTAGACCATTTCTAACAGTCTGTCTCTATTCCTCTAGACCATTTCTAACAGTCTGTCTATGTTCCTCTAGGACCATTTCTAACAGTCTGTCTGTGTTCCTCCTAGACCATGCATTCCTGAGTTTCCGGTCCGTCTCAGGTGGCGGCGGCATGCGACAAGCGGCGTCTAGTATCCTGTGCCAGATTTCTCCAGCTGGACCACGTCTCTACACCCCTACTGACTGGATACACCTGGGAGCACCTCACACACTGCATCAAACTCATGCTGCTGTAAGTCTCTCACTCACACACCCCTGGGACCACCTCACACACTGCATCAAACTCATGCTGCTTAAGTCTCTCCACTCACTCACAGACCTGGGACCACCTCACACCTGCATCAAACTCCATGCTGCTGTAGTCTCACTCACTCTGCACAGACCTGGGACCACCCTCACACACTGCATCAAACTCATGCTGCTGTAAGTCTCTCACTCACTCACAGACCTGGGACCACCCTCACACACCATCAAACTCCTGCTGCTGTAAGTCTCTCACTCACTCACAGACCTGGGGACCACTCACAGTGCTGCATTAAGTCTCTCACACAGACCAGAAGACCTGAGACCACCTACAATGCTGCATTAAGTCTCTCACGCAGGCCAGACACACAGACCTGAGACCACCTCCAGTGTGCATTAAGTCTCTCACGCAGGCCAGACACAGACCCTGAGACCACCACACGCGCTGCTTAAGTCTCTCACACAGGCCAGACACAGACCTGGGACCAATTGCATGCTTGTATGCTGAACCTTGACACACCTGCGTTTGACCGAGCCAGACTCCATTCATTCTCCTGTTTGCTCTTGTAGGTTAACTGTAAACACTGATAATCCACTGTCTGGTTTGTCAGATAATAACAAATGTCTTGTTCCACCCCCTCCACTCTCTTTCTCTCGCTCTCTCTTTCTCTCTCTACAAGCTCTCTCTTTCTCTCTCGCTCTCTCTTTTCTCTTCCCTCTCGCTCTCTCTCTCTTTGTTCTCCACAGTACCCATGACAACGATGTGGAGGAGGCCAACTAAACTCAAATCCCCCTCCGCTGTCTTGTACCTCCCTCCCTCCAGTCCCACCTCTCCCCCTGGTCCCAGCCATCCAGAGACCAGCTACTTCCACCGCCCAGCAGCTCCTCTTCCAGCCGGCCCAGTGGGCTTCCCACACCTCTCCCAGCACTCCCCCTCCTGTCTCCCAGCTCCACGCTGCTAACGACTCCCAGGCTTTGGGGCCTGCTTGTGGTCAACACTGTCTCAGAACTTCCTCCAGAAAGCCACAGGATGGAGCTGCTCACCTGGGCCACCACCATGACCTCCACAGCAGGGGCCTTCCTCCCTACTGGCTGGCCGGGTAGCCTGGGCTCGGGTGGCACCACTGCCTTGCGAGGCCCCCATCTCCATGCAGGTAGCCTTGGCTGCAGGCCGCGACACTGCCTCAGCACTTGGCCTACAGTGGTACTTGGGGAGCGTGGGCTTCCGGCAGCCGGCTGCTTCAGACAGGGGTGACCTTAGGAGACAGAGGAGAGGATGAACAGCAACCACCCCGAGCCAGGGACGGGGAGCGCTGCACTCCTCTTCCATCACTTCTTCCCTCCTCCTCCTGCTCTGATGGACCTCCCTCTCTCTCTCGTCTTCCCCCTCCCCTCCTCGGCTTGCCCGTCCCTCGCGCCCGCCATCAGACAGAGACAGAGAGAACGGCTCAAACGCAAAGCAAAGGTCAAAGGGCACCGATGATCCCGTGGAGGGTCATCACCTGAGCATGACAACCTGATGTCACTGACCTGATGTTGAACACTGTGTTCCGATCACGTCACAGGAACATGATGCCAAGGTATTAGCATTAACACTGTGGAATGGTCAGCAGTATGTCCCTGGTTATGATACTGTTGTTAATCACTTTGAACCAGAGGCTATGCACTGATTCCTCCTCAGTGCCTCCTGTGTTTTGACTTGAGTGATGGCTTACTGTGAATTCAGCTGGTTGGAAGATGAAGTGCTGCTGGATCTCTCTCACTGTATTCCAAAAAATACTGAACTCAACTGAAGAGGAGAAATAGGTCCGGGTAAAGTGACATCTTGAGCTGCTGACTTGGGAACAGTGGTATGAAGTGTTATAAGCAGACATACCTCAGTGAGTTGGAGGCTATGTCACTTCGCTGTGTCAATATATAAAGGCCTTATATCACTGTTATGCCAGTGAATAAAGGGATTATGTCACTAAGTGTACAGGGGCCATCTGAGAATTCCTACCATAATCCTCTCTGGCTGGGGGAGGCACACAGAGTTCATTGTTCTGTCACAGCAGGGGAAATCCACAGTTTTAACATAGCCTGGGTCATGTTTGGCCTGTTCCTCCCTCCATCCTTTCTTCTCCGTTCCTCCTTCCTTTTCACTTCTTCTTTTTACAAAGTCTGCTCTTGTGGAGATACCTCATACCTGGGTCTTTGTTTCGGGGTTCAACCACCAGAGTCTCTGAGTGAGGGTTGAAAAAGTAAAGCTTTGTTTTCCATGTCCCTCAACTCGAAAGACTTCCAAATGGAACTGAACTGACATGGAATGCTCATGGTAAGGAGACTTGGAACATAGAAATATAATTATTTTGAATTCTAATTCTATGCTTGGAACTTTGTTGAAGTGTACATAATAAAAGCTGCTGCCTTCTGTAAGAACTGATGGTTCTGTGAGCTGAAGACCAGACTTGTTTCCATGAACCACAGTGTATATCGGGACTTGATGTAACGATTACTTGAATACGTGCCATGAAACGGGCCTTAGCTTTTTGTCTAAATTGATACATTTGTTGTTGCTTTATTTAGTATTGTTGGTTAAGTTAGTTTAGTTTTCTTTGTTATACCAGCGCGTGAACACTCTATAAACATTGTTTATTTTTTAAAGTGCCCTTGTATAGCAACTGTATATTCAGGCTCAGGTTGTTAGGCTGAGAATATCCAATCAGCCGTCTCCTATTGCTGAGGTCGCCAATCAGCTGTGGCTCTTACTCTGTGCTGTTGAGTGTGCTTTAAGTAGGTTCTAGCATGGCACCCAGGAGGGTTTCTCACGTCTCTACTCTCTCAGAGGAAGAGGACCTTGCCTTTTTTAAATAATATACTAAGATATATAAACGCAGTACGTTTCATCCTGGTGTAATCCGTGACCTTGCGGACGATGAAACACACAGCCCATCTGCAGCTTCGTCATCACTAATTGCTTCCACATTTCCAGGCTGCATTTCCCAAACTTCCACTTCCTGTTGGAACGTAAAGCATCCAGATTCCCTTCTGGGTCACAGGGGTTCGCTAAGTTACCGTGGGTGATGGCCGAAAATATCTAAATCAGTCACACTCAGAAGGAGAGTTAGTTGAACGTTACAGAATGTGCTGTTTTAAGATCAGCTATGGGTATCTGTAGAGCAGGGAATCATGGAACTCTATAAATCACATTTCTATCTGCAACGGTATTAACTGTGGTCTTTTCTCTGTCTGTATCCTTTTGAATGTGTATATTTTACTATGGTTGTACCTTGTCCACAGCAGTTTTCAGACTTGAACTATGCCGATACTACTAAGGCAGTGTTCTGGTTCTCAGAACATGTTCTGATTCTCAATGTTCTGAGGCTTAGATATCAGAGATTATTTAATTGAACGCTGTATGAAGCCTGCTTAAGCAAGTTCTGTCAAGCATCTGAAATGTGTGTCTAAACCTTTTATATGTAAACATAACCTTACTGTAGTAAACATACCTTTGTAAACTACTGTATGTTGTGACTAGCACAACCAAATGCATCTGACTGATCTCTTCTGAACTGTCAATCTACCCAGACCCACTCATTGCGGTCATCACTACTTTTTATGAGACACAACGATTCTGTCTTTTTGTTAACTACAGTTAGTTATTTTATATTAATATTATTTTAGGTGGATTTTGTTTACTCCTGTTCTTCCTGTGTTCATAAAGATGGATGCAGTCGGTGTGAGTAAGGGTCATATTCATTAGGCACCAACGAACAAACAGAGAGGGACTATATGAACTTAAGAATAAGAAAGCTTGTTTTCTGTTGCAAAACGTTTTGCTACGGTGTGACCTAATGAATACGACCCTGTTTTAGATAAAGAACTTGCTCTTCCTCACTATAAAGCTACTTCTCCCTGAGGTCTCAATGTGCAATATGTTTTTGTTGGTAGAACCATAGAATGATTCCTTCTATTTCTATGGCTAGAACTCTTCTCTCACAGCCATCACTGTCTTGTGTATAGCCCTCACCACTGCTTCATCTTTTATAACTTATTCTTTGACATTATTGTGTGATTTGACTCAACCTTGATCTTGCTTCAGAAAGCAGAGAGCTCTGAACACTGTGACCATGTTGCATATTGCAGCCTTGACTGGCGTACGTGTTGCTATAGCGATACTGTGCATTTTTCTATATCCACAGAACTGTGCTGAGAAACAACACATATGAGACAACCACACTACTTGTCCAATGAAATGACACCAGAAATGTCCCACCTCTATTTTTGTAAAGATCTTTTTGTAGTCTTTGTTGATGTGACACGGAAAGATAAAGGGGGTTTCTTTTATCAGATGAGCCATTTAAATAAAAAAATAAAAAATCAACTGAATATCTTCACTGAGTCGGTGTGTTCTTTTGTTTGATGATATTTAGGCTATTGATTTATCGTTTACAAGTAGCATACAAGTTATTGTACGGTATTATTGAGATATAGGCATGGCCTTACTGAAACAATGCTGCTTCACAAATGGTACCCTATTGCCTATATGGCTCTGGTCAGGAGTGCACTATATTTGGGATGCACTCTCTCTCTCTATATATATATATATATATATATATATATATATATATATATATATATATATATATATATACTTTTTTTTAGGGTAGATCAGCTTTAATATTGCAGATGGATTGTAACTTCCATCAATGTAATTGTCTGCATCACTTCCAATCACCCATGTTTTTTTTTCTTCTTGCAAATATATATATATATTGTGATGTCACGAGAGGCTGTGTCCTGGAGGGACGTTACATCCCCCTGAGGTGGCTGCAAACCCAGACAGCTATGGCTCCATCTGCTGGTATGGTCGGGAACTCCACCCCTCTATGGCCAATCTTCCCACGCAGCTGAAACAAATGAGGAGCTGATGAGCTGAAGGTTTGGGAAGGGGAAGAGACAACAGAGTGTGTGTGGGGGGTGAAGAGACACAGTCTCCAACCTGGGCTCTCTGGAGGACAAGAGTGCCGCACGTCCACTTCCATGAGGAATAAAGGATTTGGAGATACTTACCTTTGGAAATACTCACCTTTGATATATGCACCTGTGTGGAAATACGTGAGAGACATTTGGAAGGACTTTTTGCTGGGTTAAGCCATTATGCTGCAACGTGGACTACAGTAAGGCTGGGGAAAAGTTATCTGAGCGAGTGAGAATTATGATTTTGGATGTGGAAGAGACATCCCTGAACTGTTAACCCTTAAAGAGCCACAAGAGAACAGAATTTTGTTATATTTTCGTTAATTTCCCAAGACCTATAATAAAATCCTTGTTTTGTTTGAACCTTGTCTCCTTGCACTACTTGAGCAATCCCGCTGAAAGCTGTGTAGCCTCTCGTGGCGTCACAGATGGTGGAGAATACGGGCACGCTCAGCGTTAATAGTGCATGTCAGAGAGGATACCAAGGTTTGATCACCCAGTTTTCCAAGTTGGCCGTAGGCTCCCGCGACTGAAATGGAGGACATATTGAAAGCCCTTGTTGCTGTCCAGCAAGCCCAGATGCAAGCAAACGTGGCTCTCTTGGAGGAGCAAAAGAAAGCCAACCTTCTGAAGGCAGAGGAATTGCAGTTGCAGAGACAGAGGGTGGTCCAAAATACCCGCCCCAATAAAGGCAAGTGACTTTATATCTAAGATGGAGCTACCGATGACATTGAGGCATACCTGCATGCATTTGAGGGCCACGGCCACTAGGGGAAGCCTGGCCCAAGCAACAGTGGGTTGGTCCTGTTAGCCCCCTTTCTAACCGGGGAATCGCTGAATGCTGTCCGGGACCTGGGCCCTGACCAGGTTACTGACTATGATGCCCTGAAGTCTGAGATCCTCAGCAGATATGGACTCACAAAGTTTGGTATGGCCCAACTTCACAGCTGGACCTTTCAATCAGACCAACCTCCTCGGGCGCAGATGCATGAACTTGTCCGAATCGCAAGGAAATGGCTGGATCCGCAGAGGAATACAGCAGCGGCGGTGGTGGAGGCCGTTGTGGTGGATCGTTACCTCAGGCGCCCTGCCTTATGAGGCAAAAACGGTTCATCAGTCAACAGGCCTTGACCACGGCTGATCTGACCGTGGAAGCTGTGGAAAAGTACCAGGCCACAGCGGAGATGCTGAATGCTTCGAAAAAGACCCCAGGAGTGCGGCCCCACCACAAATGGGAAGAACCCGGTCCAAAGGACCCCGGTCTCGGAACCCAGCCACGTCAGGACTTATCCCGGCTCAGGGGGAGCCAGAAACCAGGCGGGTCCAAGAAGAGTACACCAGGAGGGGGAAAACTTCGACAGTGTTACACGGTGTGGGAGATGGGACATATCTCCTGGCAGTGTGGGAAACCAGCCGAGGAACCTATGCCCACTGCGGAGTCCTCCAGCTCAGCACCCACACACCGTTTGCCTCGCTCTTGGGAGTCGTAGATGGCGGCCCAGATCGACCCCCCACCTGCCCGGTAACTGTGAATCACCATGATGTGGAGGCCTTACTGGATTCTGGTAGCCGGGCCACCCTGGTGCGTAAGGATTTGGTGGGCCCAACGTGTCTGACCCCGGGGAAAGTCCTCCCAGTTTCCTGTGTCCATGGGGACACCAGAGAATACCCCCATTACTGAACTTACAATGACCAGCACACGGGGAACCATACACACGACGGCGGGGGTGGTTGATTCCCTCCCCGTCCCTGTCCTAATTGGACGAGACTGCCCAGCCTTTTTACCCACTCTGGAGAGAGTCTCAGGAGAGGATAACCCGAGTACCTCCGGAAACGGAGAGGCAAGACTCAGGCTGGGAAGGCTCCGGTGCAATCCTCCGAATTACTCACTCCCGCCCGGGCTCTGATAGGGATGGCAGGTGCCCAGACCGACACAGAGACGGAGCTACAGAATCTGGACAAAGAACTGTCTGGTCTGAAGGGGACAGCTGAGAGGTATCGTTTGTTAAAGCAACAGTTAGACATGAAGACAGAAGAGTTAGATATCCTCCAGGCTAAACTCCAACAGAGCTCCTTCCATAAGCAACAGGAGGAGCTGGAGAGAGGCTGCAGGACCATCGAGGAGTGTGAGGAGACCCTGCGCAGTAGTAAGGAGGTCCAGAAGAAGGCAGAGGAGAAGTACAAGGTGTTGGAGAACAAGATGAAGAATGCGGAGGCAGAGAGAGAGAAGGAACTGAAAGCTGCTCAACAGAAGCTAAACTCTGCTAAAACCAAGGCTGATGCGTTCAGTAAGAAACTCAAGGAGAGACAACAGGAGGCTGAGTCCCTGGTCCTAGAGTTGGAGGAGTTGAAGAGAGAGCAGTCTGGCAAGCACCACGGCAATGCGGACGCCCTCTCCCGGCGTGATGCCTTCTTCGCTGCCTTTACCCGACGAGGACGTCGGTCCCGAGGAGGGGGATGTGTGATGTCACGAGAGGCTGTGTCCTGGAGGGACGTTACATCCCTGAGGTGGCTGCAAACCCAGACAGCTATGGCTCCATCTGCTGGTATGGTCGGGAACTCCACCCCTCTATGGCCAATCTTCCCACGCAGCTGAAACAAATGAGGAGCTGATGAGCTGAAGGGTTTGGGAAGGAAGAGACACACTGAGAGTGTGTGTGGGGGTGAAGAGACACAGTCTCCAACCTGGGCTCTCTGGAGGACAAGAGTGCTGCACGTCCACTTCCATGAGGAATATAAGGATTTGGAGATACTTACCTTTGGGAAATACTCACCTTTGATATATGCACCTGTGGAAATACGCTGAGAGACATTTGGAAGGACTTTTTGCTGGGTTGGCCACTAGCTGCAACGTGGACTACAGTAAGGCTGGGGAAAAGTTATCTGAGCGAGTGAGAATTATGATTTTGGATGTGGAAGAGACATCCCTGAACTGTTAACCCTTAAAGAGCCACAAGAGAACAGAATTTTGTTATATTTTCGTTAATTTCCCAAGACCTATAATAAAATCCTTGTTTTGTTTGAACCTTGTCTCCTTGCACTACTTGAGCAATCCCGCTGAAAGCTGTGTAGCCTCTCGTGACGTCACAATATATATATATACAGTTAAAGTCAGAAGTTTACATACACTTAGGTTGGAGTAATTAAAACTCGTTTTCAACCACTCCACACATTTTTTGTTAACAAACTATAGTTTTGGCAGGTGTACTTTGTGCATGACACAAGTAATTTTTCCAACAATTGTTTACAGACAGATTATTTCACTTATAATTCACTGTATCACAATTCCAGTGGGTCAGAAGTTTACATACACTAAGTTGACTGTGCCTTTAAACAGCTTGGAAAATTCCATAAAATGATGTCATGGCTTTAGAAGCTTCTGATAGGCTAATTGACATCATTTGAGTCAATTGGAGGTGTACCTGTGGATGTATTTCAAGGCCTACCTCCAAACTCAGTGCCCTCTTTGCTCTTTGTCATGGGAAAAATCGAAAAGAAATCAGCCAAGACCTCAGAAAAAGAATTGTAGACCTCCACAAGTCTGGTTCATACTTGGGAGCAATTTCCAAACGCCTGAAGGTACCACGTTCATCTGTACAAACAATAGTATGCAAGTATAAACACCATGGGATCACGCAGCTGTCATACCGCTCAGGAAGGAGATGCGTTCTGTCTCCCCTAGAGATGAACGTACTTTGGTGCGAAAAGTGCAAATATATCCCAGAACAACAGCAAAGGAACTTCTGAAGATGCTGGAGGAAACAGGTACAAAGGTATCTATATCGACATAACCTGAAAGGCCGCTCAGCAAGGAAGAAGCCACTGCTCCAAAACCGCCATAAAAAAGCCAGACTACGGTTTGCAACTGCACATGGGGACAAAGATCGTACTTTTTGTAGAAATGTCCTCTGGTCTGATTAAACAAAAATAGAACTGTTTGGCCATAATGACCATCGTTATGTTTGGAGGCAAAAGGGAAACGCTTGCAAGCCAAGAACACCATCCCAACTGTGAAGAACGGGGTGGCAGCATCATGCTGTGGGGGTGCTTTGCTGCAGGAGGGACTGGTGCACTTCACAAAATAGATGGCATCATGAGGAAAGAAAATTATGTGGATATATTGAAGCAACATCTCAAGACATCAGTCAGGAAGTTAAAGCTTGGTCGCAAATTGGTCTTCCAAATGGACAATGACCCTAAGCATACTTCCAAAGTTGTGGCAAAATGGCTTAAGGACAACAAAGTCAAGGTATTGGAGTGGCCATCACAAAGACCTGACCTCAATCCTATAGAAAATGTGTGGGCAGAATTGAAAAAGCGCGTATAGCGAGCAAGGAGGCCTACAAACCTGACTCAGTTACACCAGCTTTGTCAGGAGGAATGGGCCAAAATTCACCCAATTTATTGTGGGAAGCTTGTGGAAGGCTACCCGAAACGTTTGAACCAAGTTAAAGAATTTAAAGGCAATGCTACCAAATACTAATTGAGTGTATGTAAACTTCTGACCCACTGGGAATGTGATGAAAGAAATAAAAGCTGAAATAAATCATTTTCTACTATTATTCTGACATTTCACATTCTTAAAATAAAGTGGTGATCCTAACTGACCTAAGACAGGAATTTGTACTAGGATTAAATGTCAGGAATTGTGAAAAACTGAGTTTAAATGTATTTGGCTAAGGTGTATGTAAACTTCAGACTTCAACTGTATATATACATACATATATATACAAATACATATACATTTCCTTTTCTAAAATATATTTCCCTTTATTACTTTCCAACCCCACCACCCTTTCCCTAATTGGAGTAAACTAGTGAACAACAATGCTTAGGCCTCTACTTCCAGCTTATACATACTATATACATTTTATGGACACAGTCAATTTTACAATAATTATATTTTGTTTGTTTTTATTCCTGAACTTCCTCTACCCTCAACCTCTCCGATCATTCCCATGATGTCCATCCGGTTTGCTTCTATATGCCATATCTTTCTAACTGTGCTCTTTCACAAAAGCTCTCAACCTATAACCTATATACTTCTTATGGACACAGTATGCTTACATTATTAGTTATCTTGTTGTTATTAGTTGTTGTTAGTTGTTATTAGTCCCATCCTTCAACTCCATTCAACACCACCCATCTACAGTATCTCTTAACACCATCCGTATTGGATTTCTATTTGCCATATATTTTTCAACTGTACTGTGATGTTTTACAAAAGTTCTGAAACCTTTCAATTCTCATTGTTTCTACAGATTGTAAATTGAAGATAAATGTTTTTGCTAAAAGTATTATTATATTATTGATCGATTGACTATGACTTTTCAGATCACCCAGTAATGCTATCTGCAGGGTTAGCTCCAGGTAAATATTGCAATCCTTTAGCCATTCCTGGACCTGTGTCCAAAAACAAGCTACAAATGGACAGTACCAAAACAAATGATCTAATGATTCTGTCTCTTCGCAGCAAAATCTGCAGAGTTGGGAAGATTGTATCCCCCATATAAATAACATTCTATTGGTAGCAAGAATTTTATACAAGAATTTTAATTGAAATATTATTTGAATCCGGCGCCGATTTGCGTATCAGTTCATAAACACTATGCCATGGGATCGGTACGTAAAAAATCTCTTCCCAACTATTTTGCAATCTATATGGGACGGCTGTCAATCCTTTGGTCCTTAAATGAAACTGGTGTACTTTGTTATTTATCACAGTTTTCTTTAACCAATTATGTTCTTTAATGCAAGGCCGACAGACAAGTTCCTTAAATTTTTCCCCTTCCACTTTCCTCTTCCATTTTTGTGGTAATGCTGCAATTATTTGGTTGTAATTTGAGTAGAGCAGACATTTCCATATGTTTTGTTAGCTGCATGTGCGACATAACTCCACCAGTCCTATCGATGATATCATTTACAAAGATTATACCTTTTTTTTAAATTTTTGTAAAAAAAAAAGTTTTTTTTTATCAATTAGTATATTTGAGTTTAACCACAAAATGTTTTGCATTATTTGTTCTGTCGTTTCTGGAGGATTAAATTGAAATTGCAACCAACTTTCTATGGCTTGTTTTAGAAATAGTGATATTTGGGAGATTATTTCCTTTTCAAATAACTGAAAGTGTGAGGTTGTAATCTGAATAAAGGGAAAAAGGCCATTCTTGAACATTGGGTGAGACAATCTTACTAATTTGCTAGAGAACCAGTTCGGATTTAAGTATAACTTTTGTATGACTGAAGCTTTTAGTGATAAGTCTAATGCTTTAATATTTAATAATGTCTGTCCTCTGAATTCATATTCATTATGTAAATAGGCCCGTTTAATTTTGTCTGGCTTGCCATTCCAAATAAAATGGAATCTTTTTTTCTCATATAATTTTAAAAACTGTTCACTAGGCGTAGGCATGACCATAAGCAAATAGGTAAACTGGGATAATACTAAAGAGTTAATCAAGGTGATTTTTCCACAAATTGACAGGTATTTACCTTTCCATGGTAGCAAGATCTTATCTATTTTTGCTAACTTTCTATTAAAATTCATTGGAGTGAGATAATTTATTTCATTTGGGATATGTATTCCGAGTATATCCACATCACCATCAGACCATTTTATTGGTAAACTACATGGTAATGTAACATTTCTATTTTTTAGTGATCCGATACGTAATATAGCACATTTGTCATAATTTGGTTGTAAACCAGAGAGGTTAGAAAATGTATCTAGATCCTCTATGAGGCTGTGGAGGGATTCAAGTTGTGGATTTAAAAGAAAACATGAATCATCAGCGTACAATGACACTTTTGTTTTTAAGCCCTGTATTTCTAATCCTTTGATATTATTGTTGGATCTGATTTCAATAGCTAACATCTCGATGGCCATAATAAATAGATATGCCGATAGTGGACAACCTTGTTTCACTCCTCTTGACATTTTATAAGAGATTCTCCAATATTGAAATGCTCCAGGCATTTATATATAAACCCCGGTCGTACTTTGTCAAATGCCTTTTCGAAGTCTGCTATGAATAGCAGGCCTGGTTTCCCAGATTTTTCATAGTGTTCTATTGTTTCCAGTACTTGCCTTATAGTATCTCCAATGTATCGCCCATGTAAAAAACCTGTCTGATTAGAATGAATAATGTCCGACAATACCTTTTTAATTATATGCGCTATACATTTTGCTAGAATTTTTGCATCACAACACTGAAGTGTAAGGGGCCTCCAATTTTTTAAAATCTTACACTAAATATCTTACACCAATCGAGTCATGTCAGGTCATTGATCTGTTTCATGGAAGAGGGTAAACATTCAACAACAATACATTTTCACATTATTCAAACAGGACCTTGGCCTAGCTGACTGAAAACGAGGGGGAGGAATATGAAAACTGTCCCACAGATATTTCTCTACTAATCAAGTCCTCACTATCAATGACAAGAGTGTGTTATGAATATGAACACACATTTAGCACACACTCTTGTCACACAGTGAAACACATTACCGTCCGTTACCATCCAATTAATTCCTTCCAAAATAATTGTGCAATGTAAAAATGCACATGTACTTCAGCTTCCCATGGGATCACTGGAGGATGATGTAGTGAGGTCAAGTAGCAGGAGACACCAGCCACACAGACCATCTGTAGAGACTAGTGAAGACACCAGCCGCACAGACCATCTGTAGAGACTAGTGAAGGTACCAGCCACACTGCCCTGCTGTAGAGACTAGTGAAGACACCAGCCACACAGACAATCTGTAGAGATTAGTGAAGACACCAGCCACACAGACCATCTGTAGAGACTGGTGAAGACACCAGCCACACAGACCATCTGTAGAGACTAGTGAAGACACCAGCCACACTGACCATCTGTAGAGACTAGTGAAGACACCAGCCACACAGACCATCTGTAGAGACTAGTGAAGACACCAGCCACACAGACCATCTGTAGAGACTAGTGAAGACACCAGCCACACAGACCGTCTGTAGAGACTAGTGAAGACACCAGCCACACAGACAATCTGTAGAGACTAGTGAAGACACCAGCCACACAGACCATCTGTAGAGACTAGTGAAGACACCAGCCACACTGACCATCTGTAGAGACTAGTGAAGACACCAGTCACACAGACCATCTGTAGAGACTAGTGAAGACACCAGCCACACAGACCATCTGTAGAGACTAGTGAAGACACCAGCCACACAGACCATCTGTAGAGACTAGTGAAGACACCAGCCACACAGACCATCTGTAGAGACTAGTGAAGACACCAGCCACACAGACCATCTGTAGAGACTAGTGAAGACACCAGCCACACTGACCATCTGTAGAGACTAGTGAAGACACCAGTCACACAGACCATCTGTAGAGACTAGTGAAGACACCAGCCACACAGACCATCTGTAGAGACTAGTGAAGACACCAGCCACACAGACCATCTGTAGAGACTAGTGAAGACACCAGCCACACAGACCATCTGTAGAGACTAGTGAAGACACCAGCCACACAGACCATCTGTAGAGACTAGTGCAGTGGGGGTGGGAGAAGCGCTTTCAGTTATCCCAGCCTTCGATAGTGCTGTTGGAGGATAAGGTGGTCAGTCCAAATAGCCCATCTGTAGGGAGTGCAGTGGGGTTATGGAGGGGGTGAACTTAAATGGAGTGTTGATTAACTGTTTTAATCTGTGTTTTGTAAAGTTTATCCTAGAAATTAGTAAGTGATTGCCAAATGGCTACAAGACAAAGTAAGTAAATAACTGAACCATAGAAAGACTATTTATAGAGCCTTGAAACGTCTTATTATTTCTAAGATGTCTTAAGACGTCTTCTATATTCAAGACATCTTGAGACCATCTATAGATGCATCTTAAAAGATGTCTTGACTTCTAAAGACATGTCTTAAGATGTCTTTACTGACATGCCTTAAAACTTCTCAAGACATGTCTTAAGACATCTCAAGACATGGTGATGGCTGGGTATGTTCAGTTACTTTTGGATTACTTTCCCTGAAGAGGCATTAGAAGAAACCAAAAGGATCCATGAAACGGATTTGGTGTGTTATCATAGTGGTTTCTTTGACTTGTAATCAGATGTGTTCAGGTGGAACAAACAAACTTTCGTGTTTTTCAGTGTTGAATTGAATGTCATTGAAAAAAACAGAAAGGTGTCATAATGTGTTTTTTCGCCATCTTCCTTTCTGTATTTAAAAGTAATTTAATAAGTTTTTTTTTTGTAACTGTAACTGATTACATGTAGTCCGTTACTATCCAACCCTGTGGGCGGTCACAGTAGGAAGTTAGGAACACTTCAAATAAACATAAACTGATGTAGTGGCACCATCCAGTGGAGAAAGAGAGAAACGTCAGTAGTGCCATTTGCAAAGTTGTTTATATTTGCATACTTCGAACGTTTCAAGTGTAGGCAAGCCCTGATTGGTCGTTTTCGTTGCTTTTAACTATGTGCTCGTCTATGATTGGCTATAGTACGTTTGACCAACTATAATATATATATATTGCTTTTATTTTATTACACAAAAAAATCAACAACTTACATCCCTACATCAAACATGTCTAACAAAACAACACACAGGTATAAACAAGAAAATATTAAATACATACAATACAATTGTATTCACTCAGAAAAAATCTCATTATAATGATATGGAATATGTTATTATTTTTGTTGTTCACTATGGATAATGTCTTAACAAGATGATTAAATTCAATCAAAAATATTTGTAATTTTGGTATTGAACACTGGAATTTCTGTTTGTGTATATAGTATTCGGCAGCAAGAATTTAAAAAAAATCACAATAATTTAAATGGTCTTGTTATCATTGCAATAGTAACATATTATATCCTTCCTGTCAGAAACATGGGTAGTGTTCAGAAAGGTAAACACGTATTCTATGGTCATCACCAAAGCTAAGATGACCAACTATGAAAACATTCCGTACAACAACATGTGACGTCGAAGGAGATAATCAACCAAAATAATGTTTGAACTTTGAAAGGTAAGAATGTAAATATTATTTTCATATAGACGGTTATTTCAACAACAACAAAAAATAGGACACGGTCAAAGTTCCTGAAAAGTAACATAGGAACCATTTTAGTGGGAGTTGCTGTTTCCTAACCGGGGGCCTGTTGCACAAAAGTAGAATTAAGACATCCGGGATAAATGACTCAGCTGAGCTCAATGAAGCCAAAACATGTGCGTCCAGGCTTGATTGGTTGCACAAAGACCAAGCCAGGATGAGCAGACACGGATTCATTAAGCCAGGTGAAACCAATCCTGGATAGGTGCGCGCTCACGGCTCACTCAAAATAGACCCCGCCACAGATCACAGATTAACTGATTTACCATGGCAACTAGAGCCGCGTACTTTTCCCCGTCGGAAGCTACAAATCCTCATGGAGGCATACGAGGAGTAAAATATATAATTAAGAAAGGCAACACCGCCACAGTGATAAAGCAAAGAGAAAAAGCGTGGCAAAGTATTGCAGACCGCCTGAATGCGTAAGTAGTGCACAATTACACACTCACCGCTCCGCTTCGAAACATCACAATTACAATTCAAATATTTAATTCACATCTCCAAAAATGCAGTTGTACTGTAATTATGAAACGGTTAAATTTTTTAATTGAAATGCACTGCAGATATGAGTGAAATTGTGTAAAGTAACTCCATCACACTGTATAAAGCTATGATAAATTTTTTTGATATTTTTACTGAAAACAAGACAAAAATACCAAGTAATTTTTTGCAGTGTGACTCCATTAAATGTGTGTGTGTGTGTGTGTGTGTGTGTGTGTGTGTGAGATTAAACATGAACGGGCCAAAACGGACATGGCAGCAGGTCAAAATCAAATACAAGAACATTCTGCAGAATGGTATGGTCCCTGACTAATATTTAACAAAGCACAAGCATATATTGTACCCAGAAGGTGCCTGCTCACACATTGTCTGTACTGTTTTAGCAGTGAAAAAGAATACCCACAGACAAGGCACGGGTGGTGGGTCACCAAAGGCTGACCTTACCCCAGCAGAGGACATGGCCTTGGAGCTAAATAAAGGCAGGCCCGTCTTAGAGGGGATCCCTGGGGGAAAGAGACGAGCATAGGTTCCTCCCAAGATGCCACCCGCTTCATTCAAGGTATGTCCTTCCATCTCTACATGGGATACAACCACATTCATATTGAATCAATTTGGACTGTCTGACTTTGGTTTACCTATTGCCTTGCAGTGTCTGGCAGCACTGTGTTCCTGTTAGAGCCACCAGCACAAGCACCAGACGATGCTGATCCAGTGAGTACTCCATCAAAGGCATACTGTGGGCCTGGCATGTCTTGTCTACTAGCTTCAATATGAATCCGATTAAATGTGATAGGGTGAAGGCCCCAGTGCAGCAGCAACAGCACATGATGGAGACGATGATGAGGAGGAGACCATCTCTCTGGATTCCAGAAGGCATGAGGTATCATGTTAAGACTGTGAAAGTACTATTTACTCTACAATGGTGAGGAGTCCTCATCAAAATCAAAAAATCTAATTTCTTTTACAGGACCCAGATGCTATACAGTGGGAAAACCAGCCTGGCAACATAGTGCGTATTAATAAAAGGACACCACATCCTGCCAAATTCCAGCTGCGCTTAATTGTATTGTGTTCACAGAGCTCACAAGCTATCAGAAAGTTGTATGGCAAGCACCTCCGGCGCCAAATAGAACTGGCAGACATAGACATTCAGTACAAGAAGAAAAAGATGGAAAATCTTGCACTGGAGTCCGAAATAAAAAAGAGGACAATTAGGAAACTGGACCTTGAAATAAAAAAACTTGAGAGGGAGGTGAGATATGCCTTCAATGTACACTGTATGCTAACTGTAACACAAATGTGTTAATCATTATTTTTCTTTCCTCCCCAGCTCCAAGAAGATGACACAGCTCAAAATAAAAAATTAGGTATATTCTCGTAAAGTCAAGTGAGCCATGACATAGAGCTCTTATTGTGAGCACACAGGACGGTGGCATCTTTCTAAGTTTTTTTTTTTTTTTTCCCAGCAATCAGTACAACCAAGTCATCGTTATAAGGCATCGCCCTCTTTTGCCCACCCCCCCAGCACCAGGTGTGGCCACTAGCCTATATGAAGGCCCAAAATTGTGTGTTCCTTTCTGCTCTGACAATGGCATGCCCATTCGTGCGAGATGTGGTGGATGAAGAAGCACTTGTGCTGAGGAGAGCCTTCAGGCGAGAAAGGGTCTTCAGGGATCCGGTTGGACCCACTGGCCTTCCCTGATGACCATCTATATGAAAGATACAGGTTTTCTGCAGATGGCATCAGGTATCTATGCAGACTACTGGGTCCCAGGATTAAGCACCGCACTGCACGGAGCCATGCACTGAGTGTGGAGCAAATGGTTTGTGTGGCCTTGCGCTTTTTTGCTAGTGGAGCCTTCCTGTACTCAGTGGGGATGCAGAACAGCTGAACAAGGCCACAATTTGCCGCACAATAAGGAGTGTGTCTGGCTATCAAAGCATTAGCAGATGTCTTCATCTCCTTCCCTGGCCACAGAAGACTCTGTGACATCAAAGAGGAGTTCTATAGGATTGCAGGTAAGAGGATCTACAAATTACAGGACAACTGTTAACACATAGTAGGATACTCATTACTTTGTGTGACAGGTTTCCCCAATGTCATTGGTGCAGTGGACTGCACACACATAAGGATAAAAGCCCCCTCAGGTGCCCATGAGGCCGATTTTGTGAATAGGAAATCCTTTCACAGCATTAATGTTCAGGTGAACATAACTTTTGATATTGTCCATTGATCGAACACTCTGCATTGCCAGTGATGTGCATTGATTGGTGTAATATTCCTCATCTTATGATTTCAGATGGTCTGCAATGCTGACTGTGTGATCAGCAATGTTGTGGCAAAATGGCCTGGCTCAGTCCATGACTCCAGAATCTTTCGGGCCTCTGAAATCTATCAGTGCCTATCACAAGGTAAGCCACACAACCCCTATTTATAACCATCATGGCTGTAGTCAAGAATATCACTGTGTTTATGAGGTAGTAATGATGAGATTTTGTGTTGACAGGTGAATTCTCTGGTGTGTTGCTGGGAGACAGGGGGTATGGCTGCCAGCCTTTTCTCCTGACACCTTTCACAGACCCCCAGGAAGCACAGCAGGCCTACAGCCATGCCCATGCCAGGACCAGGGCCAGAGTTGAAATGACCTTTGCGCCTCCTGAAGGCACGCTTTCACTGCCTTCACAAATTAAGGGTCAGCCCCTGTTAGGGCATGTGATATTACTGTGGCTTGTGCTGTCCTCCACAATGTGGCCTGCCTGAGGAAGGAAGAGGGCCCCAGAGTGCCACCAGCCATGGACTGAACAATCCGGCAATCTTCCCTGATGACGACAGTGGTCGGCTGCTGAGGGACCAATATGTGTTGAATTATTTTTAGTTAGTATGTGTGCTTTCAATTTTGGTTAAATATCTCATCGGTGGCAGAGGAATTTGGGTTTTTGGGTTCGTTTTTTACGAATTTGGCCTCTTATGATGTTTGTGCGGTATACTGTGTGTAATACAAGGCTGCAGGGGAGGCTACTGCATCCATTCATTTGTCTGTTCAGTTGATGTGTATGGATTTGTCCTGCATTTATTTTAGTGTGCAGACATGCAGGGTGTGTTATATACAGACCTTTGAATGTGTATGTATCATTTTGTATAATATGCTTGGATTCTGTGCTTTCCATCTTGTAGAGTCACTGTGACTTCAGTTTCGAAAGGAGCTGATGGTTTACCTGCTTTGTTTTGTCCTTATTCAATAAAGGAACATAATGTTACACATTGTGTTTTTATATTCATATGGAATGTGTATTTGTTTATATGACAGAGTACTAGGGCCACACTGAAGAAAAAGGATAAAGTCATAAATTTATGAGGCTGGTTCTTTCTGCAGAAAAAGCTACATATTGTTTTTACAGTTTTGATACTTATGACAATGTGATACTTAATATTCTGGCACATCAGCATGTCTTTGTTTATGAAACCATACTGAAGTACAATTTCACGAAATGCCCCACATCTGTCATTTTTAACAACTGTCCTCCTTTAAAACAACTGGTTACAATATTATGACTTGTGTTTTTTTCCCCTCTGTGGCCCTAATATTCTATCATTTTATATATAGCCTTATAGTCTATGGGAAACTGTAAATTATCTAATGATAGCAACATCATCTAAAAATCATTTTTTATCCAAAATCATTGAAATTAATGATCACAAACGTTTAAATAATGACAGTGGGTCTAGTTATATGTGATAACAATGTATAGTGAGCAGTGAAATAACTATTGGTTTCCATTTGTGGTGACTGCTGACTGACATTAGGGATGAGATTAAATAGATCCTGGAATTTAGCCTGGTCTGGAGCAGGCTAGCTCCACAGAATAAATCTCCATGGTAATTTATACCATAACATATCCTCCTGCCCCCTATCCATCTTTAGTGCAACCGGATTACGGATCAATTGAGCCAGGATCACCAAGATATCCTGGCTTAATCCCTTATCCTAGTTTTGTGCAACAGGCCCCGGATCAGGAACATGGTTATCCAGGATAGATGGCGTCTTGCCGAGGCCGAGTTAGCAAAATGAGAGGTTTTGGTACATTTATCAGCAGAACACTGCTTTTCCTATTACTTCACTTTACTCTAGTGCAATGCGATATAACAGACGGCAATGCAGAGCACTTGAAGCGGGAGCATTCGCTCATGAAACCGTACCAGGGTAAGTACGCTAACGGCATGTGAAATTAATAGCTAGCTAGCTAACTGTTATCTTGTTGTCAGTAACGCTAGCTGCTAGAGCCAGTCATGCTACGCTGAACAAAAATATAAACGCATCATGTAAAGTGTTGGTTTCACTGAGCTGAAATAAAAGATCCAAGAAATTATACATACGCACAAAAGCTTATTTCCCCCCAAAAAAAAATCACATTTGTTTACATCCCAGTTAGTAAGTATTTTTCCTTTGCCAAGATAATCCATCCACCTGACAGGTGTGGCATATCAAGAAGCTGATTAAACAGCATGATCATTACACAAATGCACCTTGTGCTGGGGACAATAAAAGACCACTCTAAAGTGTGCCCTTTTGTCACAAAACACAATTCCACAGATGTCTCAAGTTTTGAGGGAGCATGCAATTGCCATGCTGACTGCAGGAATGTCCACAGAGCTGTTGCCAGAGAATTGAACGTTAATTTCTCTACCATAAGCCACTTCCAACCATTGTTTTAGAGAATTTGGCAGTATGTCAATCGGCCTCACAACCACAGACCACTTGCATGGCGTCCCGTAGGCGAGTGGTTTGCTGATGTCAATGTTGTGAATGGAGTGCCCCATGGTGGTGGTGGGGTTATGGTATGGGCAGGCAGGCAAAAGCTACTGACAATGAACACAATTGCATTTTATTGATGGAAATTTGAATGCACAGAGATACCGTGATCGAGATCCTGAGGTCCGTTGTTGTGCCATTCATCCGCCGCCAACACCTCATGTTTCAGCATGATAATGCACGGCCCCATGTTGCAAGGATCTGTACACGATTCTTTGAAGCTGAAAATGTCCCAGTTCTTCCATGGCCTCGCGTACTGTACTGGAGTCATCACTTAGAAATGGACCAATAAAAGTACACTATATATACAAAAGTATGTGGACACCCCCTTCAAATGAGTGGATTCGGCTATTTCAGCCACACCCACGTTGCTGACAGGTGTATAAAATCGTTGCACACAGCCATGCAATCTCCATAGCCAAACATCGGCACTAGAATGGCCTTACTGAGCTCAGTGACTTTCAACGTGGCACCCGTCATAGGATGCAACCTTTCCAACAAGTCACTTCGTCAAATTGACTGGCCTGAACAGAGCCCTGACCTTAACCCCATCAAACACCTTTGGGATGAATCGCCGACTGCGAGCCAGGCCTAATCGCCCAACATCAGTGCCCGACCTCACTACTGCTCTTGTGGCTGAATGGAAGCAAGTCCCCGCAGCAATGTTCCAACATCTAGTGGAAAGCCTTCCCAGAAGAGTGGAGGCTGTTATAGCAGCAAATGGGGGACCAACTCCATATTAATGGCCATGAGTTTGGAATGAGCTGTTCGACTGAGGCGGTGTCAACATACTTTTGGTTATGTTGTGTATAGAGAGGGGTTCCTGCAGATGCAGGAATGCCCCCGAATTACGGGCTGCAGTTGCACTCTTCTCAGCTAGCCCCCCTTTTTGCTGTTATGCCAATTGCCTAAATAATTTGTGGTTGTAATGCAAATTATGTAAGTCAAGTGTACAAGTTGAGCAGATAGCTTCAGCTAGCTAGCTAACGTTAGCTAGCTACTTTATTTTGTCTAGTTGGAACTCCTGAAAGTCATACCTACATTGTCTATTGTTTTGGAAGGTGTGGTGTAGCCAGAGGTGGACAGAGTTTTGAGGTCCAGTTCTGGGCTGGTGGTAGCCCTAGCCCTGGTCGTCACTAGTTACCACAGCCACAAAGTCAGAAGCCTGCCTACTCTACCAATCAGATGAGGGAGTGTGATAACGCTGACCGGCTTGCTTGGGGCTGACGAGAGACTTTTTATTTCATCTACTGAACCATCAATTATCTGTTTATTTATTAGTTATAGTAAAACCAACCGTTTATAAGTGCAATGTGTTAATCAGATTTCTTATTCAAACTCCGCTTGCTCGCTTATGCTTGACCTAACTCATAGTTACTTGTCTTAACCCAAAATAGGTTTACTCCAATATCTGCATTGTTTTTAAAATGGCATGTAGCCAAACAAATTGACTCATCTTGAGTTTAGATTTTTATTTTCATAATCCAAAGGTAAAACGTACACAGTGAGTTTCACAAATGTTCACAGAAATTTCTATTTTTTAGGCAGATTTTTTGGGGGGTGATTTAAGATAAACTTCAACCCTGTTACTTTATTTGGCACCTAGGCACTTACTTTAGTAGTTTTATTTAACTTAACATAGCCTTGCAGTCCACCTTTCTGGTATTTTGTACCAGTTTCCGTCTCTGTACAAAGGCATAGTCTTCAAGCTATGGAAGATGGGAAAACATTTTAATAATAATTTATTGGACTTACATGGCTCTTTTCTAGACACCCAAAGCTCTTTACAGTGTAAGGGGAAACTCACCACCTAACCCCACTTACATACTCTTTATTTGTATTTAGTTTATTGGCCCATCCACCCCGCTCTTTGGAGGCCAAAGGTAACTTTGTTTTACATTTTAGTTTTTTACAGATATTTTGTGACATACATTATTCATACACATTGACATACATGGTACTTTTTTATAAACAGTATTACATGATAGGAATACAGTTTGACATGCACATGCAGTGACAAATATAAGCACCCATGGGATCTTTAGTGACCACAGAGTTGGGACACCTGTTTAAAGTCCCATCTTCCATTTTATTGCGGAACATTCCATTTGGTATTTTGGTATTTTATTAGGATCCCCATTAGCTGTTTGCGAAAGCAGCAGCTATTCTTCCTGGGGTCCACACAAAACATGAAACATGACATAATACAGAACATTAATAGACAAGAACAGCTCAAGGACAGAACTACATCAATTTAAAAACGTAGCCTACGTATCAATACATACACACAAACTAGGTCAAATAGGGGAGAGGCGTTGTGCCGTGAGGTGTTGCTTTATCAGTTTTTTGAGAAAAGGTTTGCTGTTCATTTGAGAAATATGAGATGGAAGGGAGTTCCATGTAATAATGGCTCTATATAATACTGTACGCTTTCTTGAATTTGTTCTGGATTTGGGGACTGTGAAAAGACCCCTGGTGGCATGTCTGGTGGGGTAAGTGTGTGTGTCAGAGCTGTGTGTAAGTTGACTATGCAAACAATTTGGAATTTTCAACACAATGTTTCTTTTTAAAAACAAGAAGTGATGCAGTCAGTCTCTCCTCAACTCTTAGCCAATAGAGACTGGCATGCATAGTATTTATTTTAGCCCTCTGATTACAATGAAGAGCAAGACGTGCCGCTCTGTTTTGGGCCAGCTGCAGCTTAACTAGGTCTTTCTTTGCAGCACTTGACCATATGACTGGACAATAATCAAGATAAGATCAAACTAGAGCCGGCAGGACTTGCTTTGTGGAGTGTGGTGTCAAAAAAGCAGAGCATTTCTTTATTACAGACAGACCTCTCCACATGTTTTTACAACCATTGAATCTATGTGTTTTGACCATGACAGTTTACAATCTAAGGTAACACCAAATAATTTAGTCTCCTAAACTTGTTCAACAGCCACACCATTCATTACCAGATTCAGCTGAGGTCTAGAACTTGGGGAATGATTTGTACCAAATACAATGCTCTTAGTTTTAGAGATATTCAGGACCAGTTTATTACTGGCCACCCATTCCAAAACAGACTACAACTCTTTAAGGCTTTCAGTGACTTCATTAGCTGTGGTTGCTGATGCGTATATGGTTGAATCATCAGCATACATGGACACACATGCTTTGTTTAATGCCAGTGGCAGGTCATTGGTAAAAATAGAGGGCCTAGAGAGCTGCCCTGCAGTACACCACACTTTACTTGTTTCCACATTAAAGAAGCTTCCATTCAAAGAAAACCCTTTGAGTTCTATTAGCTAGATAGCTCTGAATCCACAATATGGCAGAGGTTGAAAAGCCATAACACACACGTTTTCACAACAACAGGTTATGGTCAATAATATCAAAGGCTGCAGTAAAATCTAACTGTACAGCAATCTTTTTATCAATTTATTTCCACCAATCATCAGACATTTGTGTCAGTGCAGTACATGTTGAGTGCCCTTCTCTATAAGCATGCTGAAACTCTGTTCTTCATTTGTTTACAGAGAAATACAATGCTATTTGGTCAAACAATTTTTTTTCCAACAGTTTGCTAAGAGCTGGCAGCAAGCGATAGGTCTGCTGTTGAACCAATAAAGGCAGCTTTACCACTCTTGGGTCACGGAATGACTTTGGCTTCCCTCCAGGCCTGAGGACAAAGACTTTCCTCTAGGCTCAGATTAAAGATATGACAGATAGGAGTGGATATAGTCATCTACCATCCTCAGTAGCTTTCCATCTAAGTTGTCAATGCCAGAAGGTTTGCCATTATTGATCGATAACAATAATCTTTCCACCTCTCCCACACTAACTTTACAAAATTTAAACTTGCAATGCTTTTCTTTAATTATTTGTTTTTTATGCATGAAAAACAATGGCTCACTGTTCGTTGTTGGCATTTCCTGCCTAAGTTTGCCCACTTTGCCAATGAAATAATCATTAACTTAATTGGCAACATCAAAATGGTTTTGTGATGAATAAGCCATCTGATTCAATGAAAGATGGAGTTGAATTTGACTTTCCGCTAATAATTTCATTTAAAGTACTAACCTTCTTTATATCATTGATCTTGGCTTCATAATACAGTTTCTTCTTTTTGTTGAGTTTAGTCACATCATTTCTCAATTTGCATAAATCAGCCAGACAGATGTGCAGCCAGACTTATTATCCACTCCTTTTGCCCCATCTCTTTCAACCATACAGTTTTTCAATTCCTCATCAATCCATTTAGCCTTAACAGTTCTAACAGTCAGTTTCTTAACAGGTGCATGTTTATCAATAATTGGAAGAAGCAATTTCATAAATTCATCAAGTGCAGCATCTGGATGCTCCTTATTAATCACATCAGACCAACAAATATTTTTAACGTCATCCACATAAGAGTCACAGCAAAATTTTTTGTATGATCTCTTGTACTCTATTTTAGGCCCAGCTTTTGGAACTTTGGCTTTCCTGGATATAGCCACTATATTGTGATCACTGCATCCAATGGGTACGGATACAGCTTTAGATCAAAGTTCTACACTATTAGTAAAAAGTGATCAATGCACGTTTGTAAACATCCTGGTGGGTTAATTTAGTAACCTGAACCAGATTACAGGCACTGGTTACAGTGAGCAGCTTCCTCTTGAGCAGACAGCTTGATGAAAACCAGTCAATATTTAGGTCCCCAAGAAAGTAGACCTCTCTGTTTACATCACATAAACTATCAAGCATTTCACACACATTATTTAGATACTGACTGTTAGCACTTGGTGGCCTATAACAACACCCCACAATAAAAGGCTTTAGATGTGCCAGGTGAACCTGCAACCACAACACTTCAATAACACTTGACATAAGATCTTCTCTAAGCATTGCAGGGATATGGCTCTGAATATGTAAAGCAACACCTCCCCCATAAGCATTCATGTATCTTCTATAGATGTTATATCCTTGTATTGCTACTAGGGCTGAACGATTAATTGCATTCGCGATAATATCGCGATTTGACTGAACGCGATTTTCTAATCGCAACGTGCGCGATTTGAGGTGGTCACGCGGAGTCGACTTTTCATGCTGTCCAGCGCAATGGCCTCTTGCTCGACGGAACAGTCAGAAACTGACACAGCTGATACTTTAATATCGGGCGAGGAACAGCACGTCGGTGGTGTGGAACTATTTTGGTTTTAAAAAGAAGATGCTGAGCAGCGTCAGGTGTTGTGCAGAGCATGCCGTGCTCCGATTGCTACTTCACGGGGTAACACTACAAACCTGTTTCAGCACTTAAAAAAATACCACAAATCAATGCATGACAGTTGTATGACCAAAATGCCGAGCATCAGTGCGCGAGACAAGCCAAAATACCTCAAGACAGGGATCACTGACAGAAATGTTCGAAAGTGTCACTCCGTATGAACGTAATTCAAAAACGCACGGAGAAATCACTCGGACAATAACCGAAGTTCATAGCCAAAGATATGATGCCTCTCAGCACGGTGACCAAGCCTGGGTTCATGGCATTAATACATACGCTTGATAAACGTTACAGTATACCCTCCCGCACATACTTCAGTCAGACTGCCATACCGGAGCTGTACAAAAGTGCAAAGAGAAAGTCGCCGTGAACTTAAAACGGTGGAGTTTTTTGCTAGCACTACTGATATGTGGTCAAGCCGCCAGCTGAGCCGTACCAGAGTCTTACAGTCCATTTTATTGATCAGAACTGTTGGATAAGTATGGCTGGCAGTGCCATACTCGTAGTGAACTTTAGTCTGTGTGGTGTGTTATTGTTGTGTACTTGAGATAAGTGAGGCTCATCTATTTTATATTATAATATTCAAATCGTTTATAAAAAATAGTTTGTCTAAATTAAAAGTAAGGCTGAACGATTTTGGAAAATAATCTAATTGCGATTTTTTGCCCCCAATATTGCGATTGCGATTTAATATGCGATTTAATTTATTTATCCTTTTTTCCCCTACAAAACATAATGAATGATTTAAATATGACCAACACAATAGTATATACATTTAGTGTGAAATGTTCTTTCCCATAGGCTGGGTCTATTTGTTAGAATTAAATTCAAACATGTATGACTTGAAATAAATGACATTTTTATTGAACTGCTCATTACAGAAACATCTGTGGCTTTGCCACTGTGCATTTAAATAATTTAAACAAAGGCATGAACTTTGTAAACACTGTCAAAAGGTACAGTCTTAAGAAAAAAATAATGTTAAATTGTATGTATCTTACTGCTCCCAAGTCAGTAACATTTCACACAACTGAAACAAGGAATTTGCTTTGAAAATATTTTGTAAAATCAAAGTAAATAAAGTTATAAATAAAAAATGAGAAATGCACTTTTAATTTAGACAAACTATTTTTTATAAACGATTTGAATATTATAATATAAAATAGATGAGCCTCACTTATCTCAAGTACACAACAATAACACACCACACAGACTAAAAGTTCACTACGAGTATGGCACTGCCAGCCATACTTATCCAACAGTTCTGATCAATAAAATGGACTGTAAGACTCTGGTACGGCTCAGCTGTGCGGCTTGACCACATATCAGTAGTGCTAGCAAAAAACTCCACCGTTTTAAGTTCCGCGCGACTTTCTCTTTGCACTTTTGTACAGCTCCGGTATGGCAGTCTGACTGAAATATGTGCGGGAGGGTATACTGTAACGTTTATCAAGCGTATGTATAATGCCATGAACCCAGGCTTGGTCACCGTGCTGAGAGGCATCATATCTTTGGCTATGAACTCGGTTATTGTCCGAGTGATTTCTCCGTGCCGCTTTTGAATTACGTTCATACGGAGTGACACTTTCAACATTTCTGTCAGTGATCCCTGTCTTGAGGTATTTGGCTTGTCTCGGCACTGATGCTCGGCATTTTGGTCATACAACTGTCATGTCATTGATTTGTGGTATTTTTTTAAGTGCTGAAACAGGTTTGTAGTGTTACCCCGTGAAGTAGCAATCGGAGCACGGCATGCTCTGCACAACACCTGACGCTGCTCAGCATCTTCTTTTTTAAACCAAAATAGTTCCACACCACCGACGTGCTGTTCCTCTTCGATATTAAAGTATCAGCTGTGTCAGTTTCTGACTGTTCCGTCCGAAGCAAGAGGCCATTGCGCTGGACAGCATGAAAAGTCGCGTCACGTGACCACCTCAAATCGCGCACGTTGCGATTAGAAAATCGCGTTCAGTCAAATCGCGATATTATCGCGAATGCAATTAATCGTTCAGCCCTAATTAAAAGTGCATTTCTCATTTTTTATTTATAACTTTATTTACTTTGATTTTACAAAATATTTTCAAAGCAAATTCCTTGTTTCAGTTGTGTGAAATGTTACTGACTTGGGAGCAGTAAGATACATACAATTTAAAATTATTTTTTTCTTAAGACTGTACCTTTTGCACACAGTGTTTACAAAGTTCATGCCTTTGTTTAAATTATTTAAATGCACAGTGGCAAAGCCACAGATGTTTCTGTAATGAGCAGTTCAATAAAAATGTCATTTATTTCCAAGTCATACATGTTTGAATTTAATTCTAACAAATAGACCCAGCCTATGGGAAAGAACATTTCACACTAAATGTATATACTATTGTGTTGGTCATATTTAAATCATTCATTATGTTTTGTAGGGGAAAAAGGATAAATAAATTAAATCGCATATTAAATCGCAATCGCAATATTGGGGGCAAAAAATCGCAATTAGATTATTTTCCAAAATCGTTCAGCCTTAA
>NW_025537716.1:0-20000 GCF_020615455.1 Coregonus clupeaformis | reverse complement strand
GTGTGTGTGCGTGTGTGTGTGTGTGTGTGTGTGGTGAATGTCATACAGCCTTATGGATCTAATTTAGTAGTGACGAGTGAGAGAGACATCCGACCCAAACCTGCTCAGTACCACTGGATCGCACACACACACACACACACACACACACACACACACACACACACACACACACACACACACACACACACACACACACACACACACACACAAACAGCTATGTCTCCCTCTCCCACAGTAAACCTTGTGACTTGTTCAAGGTCTCGTGTCCTTAGCCAGCCAGTCTAACCCAAATACCCCTGAAACCATCAACCACCCCAACCAGCCTTAATACCATCAACCAGCCCTAATACCATCAACCAGCCCTACCACCATCAACCAGCCCTACTACCATCAACCAGCCCTACTACCATCAACCAGCCCTACCACCATCAACCAGCCCAACTACCATCAACCAGCCCTGATACCATCAACCAGCCCTACTACCATCAACCAGCCCTACTACCATCAACCAGCCCTAATACCATCAACCAGCCCTACTACCATCAACCAGCCCTACTACCATCAACCAGCCCTGATACCATCAACCAGCCCTACTACCATCAACCAGCCCTACTACCATCAACCAGCCCTAATACCACCAACCAGCCCTACTACCATCAACCAACCCTACTACCATCAACCAGCCCTACTACCATCAACCAGCCCTACTACCATCAACCAGCCCTACCACCATCAACCAGCCCTGATACCATCAACCAGCCCTACTACCATCAACCAGCCCTACCACCATCAACCAGCCCTACTACCATCAACCAGCCCTACCACCATCAACCAGCCCTACCACCATCAACCAGCCCTACCACCATCAACCAGCCCTAATACCATAAACCAGCCCTACTACCATCAACCAGCCCTACCACCATCAACCAGCCCTACCACCATCAACCAGCCCTGATACCATCAACCAGCCCTACTACCATCAACCAGCCCTGATACCATAAACCAGCCTTAGTAAAACTCTGTCTCTGCCCTACCACTATCATAGCCACCAAATCACCCCCTGCTTCCATTTGCTTCATCCAACCCATGTCCTCTCCCCTGCAATTCTGAGTGTGTTTTCAATCTGGTAAAAAACATAGTGTACGTGTGTTGAGGGTACAATCAGTTCCCTGGCTCCGTAAGGCTTACAGTAAAGATTAGACCTTTATTGCGAAAATTCCAGGTCGGCTTATGGCCACACGTCCCACAGCGTCCTAACGGGAGTGATTATTGACCACGGTCTCACACACACACACACAGACGCACACACACACAGACGCACACACACACATAGACGCACACACACACAGACGCACACACACATAGACGCACACACACACAGACGCACACACACACACAGACGCACACACACACACAGACGCACACACACACAGACGCACACACACACACAGACGCACACACACACACAGACGCACACACACACAGATGCACACACACACACAGACGCACACACACAACCAGCTGTGACAGTGATGACGAGTGTTCTGATTGGATAATCCTTTCTGGTCCGCTAAACCTGGCAGCGAGGTGAGGCTCATTAGCCCACTAGTTACCAACCCTGGTCCTGATCAACTACAGGTCTCATTAGCCCACTAGTTACCAACCCTGGTCCTGATCAACTACAGGTCTCATTAGCCCACTAGTTACCAACCCTGGTCCTGATCAACTACAGGTCTCATTAGCCCACTAGTTACCAACCCTGGTCCTGATCAACTACAGGTCTCATTAGCCCACTAGTTACCAACCCTGGTCCTGAACAACTACAGGTCTCATTAGCCCACTAGTTACCAACCCTGGTCCTGATCAACTACAGGTCTCATTAGCCCACTAGTTACCAACCCTGGTCCTGGTCCTGAACAACTACAGGTCTCATTAGCCCACTAGTTACCAACCCTGGTCCTGAACAACTACAGGTCTCATTAGCCCACTAATTCACCAACCCTGGTCCTGAACAACTACAGGTCTCATTAGCCCACTAGTTACCAACCATGGTCCTGGACAACTACAGGTCTCACTAGCCCACTAGTCACCAACCCTGGTCCTGAACAACTACAGGTCTCATTAGCCCACTAGTTACCAATCCTGGTCCTGAACAACTACAGGTCTCATTAGCCCACTAGTTACCAACCCTGGTCCTGAACAAATACAGGTCTCATTAGCCCACTAGTTACCAACCCTGGTCCTGAACAACTACAGGTCTCATTAGCCCACTAGTTACCAACCCTGGTCCTGATCAACTACAGGTCTCATTAGCCCACTAGTTACCAACCCTGGTCCTGACAACTACAGGTCTCATTAGCCCACTAGTCACCAACCCTGGTCCTTGACAACATCAGGTCTCATTAGCCCACTAGTTACCAACCCTGGTCCTGAACAACTACAGGTCTCATTAGCCACTAGTTACCAACCGTGGTCCTAGTCCTGGACAACTACAGTTCTCATTAGCCAACTAGTTACCAACCCTGGTCCTGAACAACTACAGGTCTCATTAGCCCACTAGTTACCAACCCTGGTCCTGGACAACTACAGGTCTCATTAGCCCTCTAGTTACCAACGCTGGTCCTGGACAACTACAGGTCTCATTAGCCACTAGTTACCAACCCTGGTCCTGGACAACTACATGTCTCATTAGCCCACTAGTTACCAACCCTGGTCCTGGACAACTACAGGTCTCATTAGCCAACTAGTTACCAACCCTGGTCCTGAACAACTACAGGTCTCATTAGCCCACTAGTTACCAACCCTGGTCCTGGTCCTGAACAACTACAGGTCTCATTAGCCCACTAGTTACCAACCCTGGTCCTGAACAACTACAGGTCTCATTAGCCCACTAATTCACCAACCCTGGTCCTGAACAACTACAGGTCTCATTTGCCCACTAGTTACCAACCATAGTCCTGGACAACTACAGGTCTCATTAGCCCACTAGTCACCAACCCTGGTCCTGAACAACTACAGGTCTCATTAGCCCACTAGTTACCAACCCTGGTCCTGAACAACTACAGGTCTCATTAGCCCACCAGTTACCAACCCTGGTCCTGAACAACTACAGGTCTCATTAGCCCACTAGTTACCAAACCTGGTCCTGGTCCTGAACAACTACAGGTCTCATTAGCCCACTAGTTACCAACCCTGGTCCTGACAACTACAGGTCTCATTAGCCCACTAGTCACCAACCCTGGTCCTGAACAATTACAGGTCTCATTAGCCCACTAGTTACCAACCCTGGTCCTGGACAACTACAGGTCTGATTAGCCACTAGTTACCAACCCTGGTCCTGAACAACTACAGGTCTCATTAGCCCACTAGTTACCAACCCTGGTCCAGACAACTACAGGTCTCATTAGCCCACTAGTCACCAACCCTGGTCCTGAACAATTACAGGTCTCATTAGCCCACTAGTTACCAAACCTGGTCATGAACAACTACAGGTCTCATTAGCCCACTAGTTACCAACCCTGGTCCTGGTCCTGGCAACTACAGGTCTCATTAGCCCACTAGTTACCAACCCTGGTCCTGACAACTACAGGTCTCATTAGCCCACTAGTTACCAACCCTGGTCCTGAACAACTACAGGTCTCATTAGCCCACTAGTTACCAACCCTGGTCCTGGTCCTGACAACTACAGGTCTCATTAGCCCACTAGTCACCAACCCTGGTCCTGAACAACTACAGGGCTCATTAGCCCACTAGTTACCAACCCTGGTCCTGGACAACTACAGGGCTCATTAGCCCACTAGTTACCAACCCTGGTCCTGAACAACTACAGGTCTCATTAGCCCACTAGTCACCAACCCTGGTCCTGGACAACTACAGGTCTCATTAGCCCACTAGTCACCAACCCTGGTCCTGGACAACTACAGGTCTCATTAGCCCACTAGTTACCAACCCTGGTCCTGGTCCTGAACAACTACAGGTCTCATTAGCCCACTAGTTACCAACCCTGGTCCTGGACAACTACAGGGCTCATTAGCCCACTAGTTATCAACCCTGGTCCTGGACAACTACAGGTCTCATTAGCCCAATCGTTACCAACCTTGGTCCTGGACAACTACAGGTATCATTAGCCCTCTAGTTACCAACCCTGGTCCTGAACAAAAACATGGCTCATTAGCCCACTAGTTATCAACCCTGGTCCTGGACAACTACAGGGCTCATTAGCCCACTAGTTACCAACCCTGGTCCTGACAACTACAGGCCTCATTAGCCGACTAGTCACCAACCCTGGTCCTGGTCCTGGACAACTACAGGCCTCATTAGCCCACTAGTCACCAGCCCTGGTCCTGAACAACTACAGGGCTCATTAGCCCACTAGTTATCAACCCTGGTCCTGGACAACTACAGGGCTCATTAGCCCACTAGTTACCAACCCTGGTCCTGACAACTACAGGCCTCATTAGCCCACTAGTTACCAACCCTGGTCCTGGTCCTGGAGAACTACAGGCCTCATTAGCCCACTAGTCACCAACCCTGGTCCTGGTCCTGGACAAATACAGGTCTCATTAGCCCACTAGTCTCCAACCCTGGTCCTGAACAACTACAGGTCTCATTAGCCCACTAGTTACCAACCCTCGTCCTCGACAACTACAGGTCTCATTAGCCCACTAGTCACCAACCCTGGTCCTGAACAATTACAGGTCTCATTAGCCCACTAGTTACCAACCCTGGTCCTGAACAACTACAGGTCTCATTAGCCCACTAGTTACCAAACCTGGTCCTGGTCCTGGACAACTAAAGGTCTCATTAGCCCACTAATCACCAACCCTGATCCTGAACAACTACAGGTCTCATTAGCCCACTAGTTACCAACCCTGGTCCTGGTCCTGGCAACTACAGGTCTCATTAGCCCACTAGTTACCAACCCTGGTCCTGACAACTACAGGTCTCATTAGCCCACTAATCACCAACCCTGATCCTGAACAACTACAGGTCTCATTAGCCCACTATTTACCAACCCTGGTCCTGACAATTACAGGTCTCATTAGCCCACTAGTCACCAACCCTGGTCCTGGTCCTTGACAACATCAGGTCTCATTAGCCAACTAGTTACCAACCCTGGTCTTGGACAACTACAGGTCTCATTAGCCCACTAGTTATCAACCCAGGTCCTGAACAACTACAGGTCTCATTAGCCCACTAGTTACCAACCCTGGTCCTGGACAACTACAGGTCTCATTAGCCCACTAGTTACCAACCCTGGTCCTGAACAACTACAGGTCTCATTAGCCCTCTAGTTACCAACCCTGGTCCTGAACAAAAACAGGGCTCATTAGCCCACTAGTTATCAACCCTGGTCCTGGACAACTACAGGGCTCATTAGCCCACTAGTTACCAACCCTGGTCCTGACAACTGTAGGCCTCATTAGCCGACTAGTCACCAACCCTGGTCCTGGTCCTGGACAACTACAGGCCTCATTAGCCCACTAGTCACCAACCCTGGTCCTGAACAACTACAGGGCTCATTAGCCCACTAGTTATCAACCCTGGTCCTAGACAACTACAAGGCTCATTAGCCCACTAGTTACCAACCCTGGTCCTGACAACTACAGGCCTCATTAGCCCACTAGTTACCAACCCTGGTCCTGGTCCTGGACAACTACAGGCCTCATTATCCCACTAGTCACCAACCCTGGTCCTGGTCCTGGACAACTACAGGTATCATTAGCCCACTAGTCTCCAACCATGGTCCTGAACAACTACAGGTCTCATTAGCCCACTAGTTACCAACCCTCGTCCTCGACAACTACAGGTCTCATTAGCCCACTAGTCACCAACCCTGGTCCTGAACAATTACAGGTCTCATTAGCCCACTAGTTACCAACCCTGGTCCTGAACAACTACAGGTCTCATTAGCCCACTAGTTACCAAACCTGGTCCTGGTCCTGGACAACTACAGGTCTCATTAGCCCACTAATCACCAACCCTGATCCTGAACAACTACAGGTCTCATTAGCCCACTAGTTACCAACCCTGGTCCTGGTCCTGGCAACTACAGGTCTCATTAGCCCACTAGTTACCAACCCTGGTCCTGACAACTACAGGTCTCATTAGCCCACTAATCACCAACCCTGATCCTGAACAACTACAGGTCTCATTAGCCCACTATTTACCAACCCTGGTCCTGACAATTACAGGTCTCATTAGCCCACTAGTCACCAACCCTGGTCCTGGTCCTTGACAACATCAGGTCTCATTAGCCAACTAGTTACCAACCCTGGTCTTGGACAACTACAGGTCTCATTAGCCCACTAGTTATCAACCCAGGTCCTGAACAACTACAGGTCTCATTAGCCCACTAGTTATCAACCCTGGTCCTGGACAACTACAGGTCTCATTAGCCCACTAGTTACCAACCCTGGTCCTGAACAACTACAGGTCTCATTAGCCCACTAGTTACCAACCCTGGTCCTGGTCCTGAACAACTACAGGTCTCATTAGCCCACTAGTTACCAACCCTGGTCCTGAACAACTACAGGTCTCATTAGCCCACTAATTCACCAACCCTGGTCCTGAACAACTACAGGTCTCATTAGCCCACTAGTTACCAACCATGGTCCTGGACAACTACAGGTCTCATTAGCCCACTAGTTACCAACCCTGGTCCTGGACAACTACAGGTCTCATTAGCCCACTAGTTACCAACCCTGGTCCTGAACAATTACAGGTCTCATTAGCCCACTAGTTACCAACCCTTGTCCTGGACAACATCAGGTCTCATTAACCCACTAGTTACCAACCCTTGTCCTGAACAACTACAGGTCTCATTAGCCCACTAGTCTCCAACCCTGGTCCTGAACAACTACAGGTCTCATTAGCCCACTAGTTACCAATCCTGGTCCTGAACAACTACAGGTCTCATTAGCCAACTAGTTACCAACCCTGGTCCTGGTCCTGGACAACTATAGGTCTCATTAGCCCACTAGTAACCAACCCTGGTCCTGAACAATTACAGGTCTCATTAGCCCACCAGTTACCAACACTGGTCCTGAACAACTACAGGTCTCATTAGCCCACTAGGTACCAAACCTGGTCCTGGTCCTGAACAACTACAGGTCTCATTAGCCCACTAGTTACCAACCCTGGTCCTGGACAACTACAGGTCTCATTAGCCCACTAGTTATCAACCCAGGTCCTGAACAACTACAGGTCTCATTAGCCCACTAGTTACCAACCTTGGTCCTGAACAACTACAGGTCTCATTAGCCCACTAGTTACCAACCCTGGTCCTGACAACTACAGGTCTCATTAGCCCACTAGTCACCAACCCTGGTCCTGAACAATTACAGGTCTCATTAGCCCACTAGTCACCAACCCTGGTCCTGGTCCTGACAACTACAGGTCTCATTAGCCCACTAGTTATCAACCCTGGTCCTGGACAACTACAGGTCTCATTAGCCCAATCGTTACCAACCTTGGTCCTGGACACTACAGGTCTCATTAGCCCACTAGTCACCAACCCTGGTCCTGGACAACTACAGGTCTCATTAGCCCTCTAGTTACCAACCCTGGTCCTGAACAACTACAGGGCTCATTAGCCCACTAGTTATCAACCCTGGTCCTGGACAACTACAGGGCTCATTAGCCCACTAGTTACCAACCCTGGTCCTGACAACTACAGGCCTCATTAGCCCACTAGTTACCAACCCTGGTCCTGGTCCAGAACAACTACAGGTCTCATCAGCCCACTAGTTACCAACCCTGGTCCTGGTCCTGGACAACTACAGGCCTCATTAGCCCACTAGTCACCAACCCTGGTCCTGACAACTACAGGCCTCATTAGCCCACTAGTTACCAACCCTGGTCCTGGTCCTGGACAACTAAAGGTCTCATTAGCCCACTAGTCACCAACCCTGGTCCTGAACAATTACAGGTCTCATTAGCCCACTAGTTACCAACCCTGGTCCTGAACAACTACAGGTCTCATTAGCCCACTAGTCACCAACCCTGGTCCTGGTCCTGACAACTACAGGTCTCATTAGCCCACTAGTTATCAACCCTGGTCCTGGACAACTACAGGTCTCATTAGCCCAATCGTTACCAACCTTGGTCCTGGACACTACAGGTCTCATTAGCCCACTAGTCACCAACCCTGGTCCTGGACAACTACAGGTCTCATTAGCCCTCTAGTTACCAACCCTGGTCCTGAACAACTACAGGGCTCATTAGCCCACTAGTTACCAACCCTGGTCCTGGACAACTACAGGTCTCATTAGCCCACTAGTTACCAACCCTGGTCCTGAACAACTACAGGTCTCATTAGCCCTCTAGTTACCAACCCTGGTCCTGAACAAAAACAGGGCTCATTAGGCCACTAGTTATCAACCCTGGTCCTGGACAACTACAGGGCTCATTAGCCCACTAGTTACCAACCCTGGTCCTGACAACTACAGGCCTCATTAGCCGACTAGTCACCAACCCTGGTCCTGGTCCTGGACAACTACAGGCCTCATTAGCCCACTAGTCACCAACCCTGGTCCTGAACAACTACAGGTCTCATTAGCCCACTAGTTACCAACCCTGGTCCTGGTCCTGGACAACTACAGGTCTCATTAGCCCACTAGTCACCAACCCTGGTCCTGAACAACTACAGGGCTCATTAGCCCACTAGTTATCAACCCTGGTCCTGGACAACTACAGGGCTCATTAGCCCACTAGTTACCAACCCTGGTCCTGACAACTACAGGCCTCATTAGCCCACTAGTTACCAACCCTGGTCCTGGTCCTGGACAGCTACAGGCCTCATTAGCCCACTAGTCACCAACCCTGGTCCTGGTCCTGGACAACTACAGGACTCATTAGCCCACTAGTTACCAACCCAGGTCCTGAACAACTACAGGTCTCATTAGCCCACTAGTTACCAACCCTGGTCCTGGACAACATCAGGTCTCATTAGCCCACTAGTTACCAACCCTCGTCCTCGACAACTACAGGTCTCATTAGCCCACTAGTCACCAACCCTGGTCCTGAACAATTACAGGTCTCATTAGCCCACTAGTTACCAACCCTGGTCCTGAACAACTACAGGTCTCATTAGCCCACTAGTTACCAACCCTGGTCCTGAACAACTACAGGTCTCATTAGCCCACCAGTTATCAACCCTGGTCCTGGACAACTACAGGTCTCATTAGCCCACTAGTCACCAACCCTGGTCCTGAACAACTACAGGTCTCATTAGCCCACTAGTTACCAACCCTGGTCCTGGTCCTGGACAACTACAGGTCTCATTAGCCCACTAGTTACCATCCCTGGTCCTGAACAACTACAGGTCTCATTAGCCCACTAGTTACCAATCCTGGTCCTGGTCCTGGACAACTACAGGTCTCATTAGCCCACTAGTTACCAACCCTGGTCCTGACAACTACAGGTCTCATTAGCCCACTAATCACCAACCCTGATCCTGAAAAAATACAGGTCTCATTAGCCCACTAGTTACCAACCCTGGTCCTGACAATTACAGGTCTCATTAGCCCACTAGTCACCAACCCTGGTCCTGGTCCTTGACAACATCAGGTCTCATTAGCCAACTAGTTACCAACCCTGGTCTTGGACAACTACAGTTCTCATTAGCCCACTAGTTATCAACCCAGGTCCTGAACAACTACAGGTCTCATTAGCCCACTAGTTACCAACCCTGGTCCTGAACAACATCAGGTCTCATTAGCCAACTAGTTACCAACCCTGGTCTTGGACAACTACAGGTCTCATTAGCCCACTAGTTATCAACCCAGGTCCTGAACAACTACAGGTCTCATTAGCCCACTAGTTACCAACCCTGGTCCTGAACAACTACAGGGCTCATTAGCCCACTAGTTATCAACCCTGGTCCTGGACAACTACAGGGCTCATTAGCCCACTAGTTACCAACCCTGGTCCTGACAACTACAGGCCTCATTAGCCCACTAGTCACCAACCCTGGTCCTGGTCTTGGACAATTACAGGTCTCATTAGCCCACTAGTTACCAACCCTGGTCCTGGACAACTACAGGTCTCATTAGCCCACTAGTTACCAACCCTCGTCCTCGACAACTACAGGTCTCATTAGCCCACTAGTCACCAACCCTGGTCCTGAACAACTACAGGTCTCATTAGCCCACTAGTTACCAACCCTGGTCCTGGACAACTACAGGTCTCATTAGCCCACTAGTTACCAACCCTGGTCCTGAACAATTACAGGTCTCATTAGCCCACTAGTTACCAACCCTGGTCCTGGAGAACTACAGGTCTCATTAGCCCACTAGTTACCAACCCTGGTCCTGAACAACATCAGGTCTCATTAGCCCACTAGTTACCAAACCTGGTCCTGAACAACTACAGGTCTCATTAGCCCACTTGTTACCAACCCTGGTCCTGATCAACTACAGGTCTCATTAGCCCACTAGTTACCAACCCTGGTCCTGAACAACATCAGGTCTCATTAGCCCACTAGTTACCAAACCTGGTCCTGAACAACTACAGGTCTCATTAGCCCACTAGTTACCAACCCTGGTCCTGAACAACATCAGGTCTCATTAGCCCACTTGTTACCAACCCTGGTCCTGAACAGCTACAGGTCTCATTAGCCCACTAGTTACCAACCCTGTTCCTGGTCCTAGACAACTACAGGTCTCATTAGCCCACTAGTCACCAACCCTGGTCCTGAACAATTACAGGTCTCATTAGCCCACTAGTTACCAACCCTGGTCCTGAACAACTACAGGTGTCATTAGCCCACTTATCACCAACCCTGATCCTGAACAACTACAGGTCTCATTAGCCCACTAGTTACCAACCCTGATCCTGAACAACTACAGGTCTCATTAGCCCACTAGTTACAAACCCTGGTCCTGAACAACTACAGGTCTCATTAGCCCACTAGTTACCAACCCTGGACCTGAACAACATCAGGTCTCATTAGCCCACTAGTTACAAACCCTGGTCTTGGACAACTACAGGTCTCATTAGCCCACTAGTTATCAACCCAGGTCCTGAACAACTACAGGTCTCATTAGCCCACTAGTTACCAACCCTGGTCTTGGACAACTACAGGTCTCATTAGCCCACTAGTTATCAACCCAGGTCCTGAACAACTACAGGTCTCATTAGCCCACTAGTTACCAACCCTGGTCCTGAACAACTACAGGTCTCATTAGTCCACTAGTTACCAACCCTGGTCCTGAACAACTACAGGTCTCATTAGCCCACTAGTTACCAACCCTGGTCCTGAACAACTACAGGTCTCATTAGCCCACTAGTTACCAACCCTGGTCCTGATCAACTACAGGTCTCATTAGCCCACTAGTTACCAAACCTGGACCTGAACAACTACAGGTCTCATTAGCCCACTAGTTACCAACCCTGGTCCTGATCAACTACAGGTCTCATTAGCCCACTAGTTACCAACCCTGGTCCTGATCAACTACAGGTCTCATTAGCCCACTAGTTACCAAACCTGGACCTGAACAACTACAGGTCTCATTAGCCCACTAGTTACCAACCCTGGTCCTGATCAACTACAGGTCTCATTAGCCCACTAGTTACCAACCCTGGTCCTGAACAACATCAGGTCTCATTAGCCCACTAGTCACCAACCCTGGTCCTGATCAACTACAGGTCTCATTAGCCCACTAGTTACCAACCCTGGTCCTGAACAACTACAGGTCTCATTAGCCCACTAGTTACCAACCCTGGTCCTGAACAACTACAGGTCTCATTAGCCCACTAGTTACCAACCCTGGTCCTGATCAACTACAGGTCTCATTAGCCCACTAGTTACCAACCCTGGTCCTGATCAACTACAGGTCTCATTAGCCCACTAGTTACCAACCCTGGTCCTGGACAACTACAGGTCTCATTAGCCCACTAGTTACCAACCCTGGTCCTGGACAACTACAGGTCTCATTAGCCCACTAGTTACCAACCCTGGTCCTGGTCCTGAACAACATCAGGTCTCATTAGCCCACTAGTCACCAACCCTGGTCCTGAACCACTACAGGTCTCATTAGCCCTGTTACGGATACAGGTATCCTGTGTCTTTTTGTGTTTTTCCTCTCCTTCTGCCCTAATCATAGGTGTCCTGTATGTTCCTGATTGGTGGTCGTTGGGGTGTCTGCTGATTGCTGAGGTGGACCAATCAGTGGACATTCCTCTGCATTGCACCACCTGTTTCTGGTTTTTCAATCACACATCCCATTGTTTAAAAGCCAGTCAGTTGTGTTTGTTGGGAGAGACTATTTTCCGTATGTGAGTAATGGATACTGTGGTGTCCTGTGTTTTGTGTACTCACTAAGTTGCTGGTTACTCTGTTTGGTAACTTTGTGTGTTTCCGGGAAAAGGGGAGTTTAAGCTAGTTGCCCTTGGGCGTACATTACCCGTAGAAAGAACTCTGTCTAAAAACACTAGTTAGACCTGAGCGGACCACCCACTGTATTTTTGTATGACTAGCAGTAGCCTAGCGGTTCTTGAGGCAGGCAAGATCAGTTTAGGGGTGTTTTACACTATTGTTTCATTTCTTGGGTCCTGCTCAGCCCTTTTCCCCAAACCTTTACCGTGTGTTCAAAAATAAACCTTTCATGTTTGACGGTAGTTTATGGTTGTCGTGTAGTTTTTGTTCTCACTGTTCCATTTCACGCTTATAATTTGCATGAATTATGTTACGGGTCTCATGTCCATCCACCCTAGACGTTTAAAGCCACAGGGTTCGTAACAAGCCCACTAGTCACCAACCCTGGTCCTGAACAACTACAGGTCTCATTAGCCCACTAGTTACCAACCCTGGTCCTGGACAACTACAGGTCTCATTAGCCCACTAGTTACCAACCCTGGTCCTGGACAACTACAGGTCTCATTAGCCCACTAGTCACCAACCCTGGTCCTGAACAATTACAGGTCTCATTAGCCCACTAGTTACCAACCCTGGTCCTGGTCCTGGACAACTACAGGTCTCATTAGCCCACTAGTTACCGACCCTGGTCCTGAACAACTACAGGTCTCATTAGCCCACTAGTTACCAACCCTGGTCCTGGTCCTGGACAACTACAGGTCTCATTAGCCCACTAGTTACCAACCCTGGTCCTGAACAACTACAGGTCTCATTAGCCCACTAGTTACCAACCCTGGTCCTGGTCCTGGACAACTACAGGTCTCATTAGCCCACTAGTTACCAACCCTCGTCCTCGACAACTACAGGTCTCATTAGCCCACTAGTCTCCAACCCTGGTCCTGGACAACTACAGGTCTCATTAGCCCACTAGTCACCAACCCTGGTCCTGGACAACTACAGGTCTCATTAGCCCACTAGTCACCAACCCTGGTCCTGGACAACTACAGGTCTCATTAGCCCACTAGTTACCGACCCTGGTCCTGAACAACTACAGGTCTCATTAGCCCACTAGTTACCAACCCTGGTCCTGGACAACTACAGGTCTCATTAGCCCACTAGTTACCAACCCTGGTCCTGGTCCTGGACAACTACAGGTCTCATTAGCCCACTAGTCACCAACCCTGGTCCTGAACAATTACAGGTCTCATTAGCCCACTAGTTACCAACCCTGGTCCTGAACAACTACAGGTCTCATTAGCCCACTAGTTACCAACCCTGGTCCTGAACAATTACAGGTCTCATTAGCCCACTAGTTACCAACCCTGGTCCTGAACAACTACAGGTCTCATTAGCCCACTAGTTACCAAACCTGGTCCTGGTCCTGGACAACTACAGGTCTCATTAGCCCACTAGTTACCAACCCTGGTCCTGAACAACTACAGGTCTCATTAGCCCACTAGTTACCAACCCTGGTCCTGGTCCTGGACAACTACAGGTCTCATTAGCCCACTAGTTACCAACCCTCGTCCTCGACAACTACAGGTCTCATTAGCCCACTAGTCTCCAACCCTGGTCCTGGACAACTACAGGTCTCATTAGCCCACTAGTTACCAACCCTGGTCCTGGACAACTACAGGTCTCATTAGCCCACTAGTCACCAACCCTGGTCCTGGACAACTACAGGTCTCATTAGCCCACTAGTTACCGACCCTGGTCCTGAACAACTACAGGTCTCATTAGCCCACTAGTTACCAACCCTGGTCCTGGTCCTGGACAACTACAGGTCTCATTAGCCCACTAGTCACCAACCCTGGTCCTGAACAATTACAGGTCTCATTAGCCCACTAGTTACCAACCCTGGTCCTGAACAATTACAGGTCTCATTAGCCCACTAGTTACCAACCCTGGTCCTGGTCCTGATCAACTACAGGTCTCATTAGCCCACTAGTTACCAACCCTGGTCCTGATCAACTACAGGTCTCATTAGCCCACTAGTTACCAACCCTGGTCCTGATCAACTACAGGTCTCAGTAGCCCACTAGTTACCAACCCTGGTCCTGAACAACTACAGGTCTCATTACCCCACTAGTTACCAACCCTGGTCCTGGAGAACTACAGGTCTCATTAGCCACTAGTTACCAACCCTTGTCCTGGACAACATCAGGTCTCATTAGCCCACTAGTTACCAACCCTGGTCCTGAACAACTACAGGTCTCATTAGCCCACTAGTTACCAACCCTGGTCCTGGACAACTACAGGTCTCATTAGCCCACTAGTTACCAACCCTGGTCCTGAACAACTACAGGTCTCATTAGCCCACTAGTTACCAACCCTGGTCCTGAACAACTACAGGTCTCATTAGCCCACTAGTTACCAACCCTGGTCCTGAACAACTACAGATCTCATTAGCCCACTAGTTACCAACCCTGGTCCTGATCAACTACAGGTCTCATTAGCCCACTAGTTACCAACCCTGGTCCTGGTCCTGGACAACTACAGGTCTCATTAGCCCACTAGTTACCAACCCTGGTCCTGAACAACATCAGGTCTCATTAGCCCACTAGTTACCAACCCTGGTCCTGACAACTACAGGTCTCATTAGCCCACTAGTTACCAACCCTGGTCCTGGTCCTGATCAACTACAGGTCTCATTAGCCCACTAGTTACCAACCCTGGTCCTGGTCCTGATCAACTACAGGTCTCATTAGCCCACTAGTTACCAACCCTGGTCCTGAACAACTACAGGTCTCATTAACCCACTAGTTACCAACCCTGGTCCTGAACAACTACAGGTCTCATTAGCCCACTAGTCACCAACCCTGGTCCTGGACAATATCAGGTCTCATTAGCCCACTAGTTACCAACCCTGGTCCTGGACAACTACAGGTCTCATTAGCCACTAGTTACCAACCCTGGTCCTGAACAACTACAGGTCTCATTAGCCCACTAGTCACCAACCCTGGTCCTGGACAATATCAGGTCTCATTAGCCCACTAGTTACCAACCCTGGTCCTGGACAACATCAGGTCTCATTAGCCCACTAGTTACCAACCCTGGTCCTGCACAACTACAGGTCTCATTAGCCCACTAGTTACCAACCCTGGTCCTGAACAACTACAGGTCTCATTAGCCCACTAGTCACCAACCCTGGTCCTGGTCCTGGACAACTACAGGTCTCATTAGCCCACTAGTTACCAACCCTGGTCCTGGTCCTGAACAACTACAGGTCTCATTAGCCCACTAGTTACCAACCCTGGTCCTGAACAACTACAGGTCTCATTAGCCCACTAGTTACCAGCCCTGGTCCTGAACAACTACAGGTCTCAGTAGCCCACTAGTTACCAACCCTAGTCCTGATCAACTACAGGTCTCATTAGCCCACTAGTTACCAACCCTGGTCCTGAACAACTACAGGTCTCATTAGCCCACTAGTTACCAACCCTGGTCCTGGAGAACTACAGGTCTCATTAGCCACTAGTTACCAACCCTGGTCCTGGACAACTACAGGTCTCATTAGCCCACTAGTTACCAACCCTGGTCCTGAACAACTACAGGTCTCATTAGCCCACTAGTTACCAACCCTGGTCCTGGAGAACTACAGGTCTCATTAGCCACTAGTTACCAACCCTGGTCCTGGACAACATCAGGTCTCATTAGCCCACTAGTTACCAACCCTGGTCCTGAACAACTACAGGTCTCATTAGCCCACTAGTTACCAACCCTGGTCCTGAACAACTACAGGTCTCATTAGCCCACTAGTTACCACCCCTGGTCCTGAACAACATCAGGTCTCGTTAGCCCACTAGTTACCAACCCTGGTCCTGACAACTACAGGTCTCATTAGCCCACTAGTTACCAACCCTGGTCCTGGACAACTACAGGTCTCATTAGCCCACTAGTTACCAACCCTGGTCCTGAACAACTACAGGTCTCATTAGCCCACTAGTTACCAACCGTGGTCCTGGTCCAGAACAACTACAGGTCTCATTAGCCCACTAGACCAGACTAGTGTATAGGGGTTGATTTGGTACTAGGCCAGACTAGTGTATAGGGGTTGATTTGGTACTAGGCCAGACTAGTGTATAGGGGTTGATTTGGTACTAGACCAGACTAGTGTATAGGGGTTGATTTGGTACTAGGTCAGACTAGTGTATAGGGGTTGATTTGGTACTAGACCAGACTAGTGTATAGGGGTTGATTTGGTACTAGGTCAGACTAGTGTATAGGGGTTGATTTGGTACTAGGTCAGACTAGTGTATAGGGGTTGATTTGGTACTAGACCAGACTAGTGTATAGGGGTTGATTTGGTACTAGGTCAGACTAGTGTATAGGGGTTGATTTGGTACTAGGTCAGACTAGTGTATAGGGGTTGATTTGGTACTAGACCAGACTAGTGTATAGGGGTTGATTTGGTACTAGGTCAGACTAGTGTATAGGGGTTGATTTGGTACTAGGCCAGACTAGTGTATAGGGGTTGATTTGGTACTAGGCCAGACTAGTGTATAGGGGTTGATTTGGTACTAGGTCAGACTAGTGTATAGGGGGTTGATTTGGTACTAGGTCAGACTCAGTGTATAGGGGTTGATTTGGTACTAGGCCAGACTAGTGTATAGGGGTTGATTTGGTACTAGGCCAGACTAGTGTATATGGGTTGATTTGGTACTAGGTCAGACTAGTGTATAGGGGTTGATTTGGTACTAGGTCAGACTAGTGTATAGGGGTTGATTTGGTACTAGACCAGACTAGTGTATAGGGGTTGATTTGGTACTAGGCCAGACTAGTGTATAGGGGTTGATTTGGTACTAGGTCAGACTAGTGTATAGGGGTTGATTTGGTACTAGACCAGACTAGTGTATAGGGGTTGATTTGGTACTAGGCCAGACTAGTGTATAGGGGTTGATTTGGTACTAGGCCAGACTAGTGTATAGGGGTTGATTTGGTACTAGGTCAGACTAGTGTATAGGGGTTGATTTGGTACTAGGTCAGACTAGTGTATAGGGGTTGATTTGGTACTAGGCCAGACTAGTGTATAGGGGTTGATTTGGTACTAGACCAGACTAGTGTATAGGGGTTGATTTGGTACTAGGTCAGACTAGTGTATAGGGGTTGATTTGGTACTAGACCAGACTAGTGTATAGGGGTTGATTTGGTACTAGGTCAGACTAGTGTATAGGGGTTGATTTGGTACTAGACCAGACTAGTGTATAGGGGTTGATTTGGTACTAGACCAGACTAGTGTATAGGGGTTGATTTGGTACTAGACCAGACTAGTGTATAGGGGTTGATTTGGTACTAGACCAGACTAGTGTATAGGGGTTGATTTGGTACTAGGCCAGACTAGTGTATAGGGGGTTGATTTGGTACTAGGTCAGACTAGTGTATAGGGGGTTGATTTGGTACTAGGTCAGACTAGTGTATAGGGGTTGATTTGGTACTAGGCCAGACTAGTGTATAGGGGTTGATTTGGTACTAGACCAGACTAGTGTATAGGGGTTGATTTGGTACTAGGGTCAGACTAGTGTATAGGGGGTTGATTTGGTACTAGACCAGACTAGTGTATAGGGGTTGATTTGGTACTAGGTCAGACTAGTGTATAGGGGTTGATTTGGTACTAGACCAGACTAGTGTATAGGGGTTGATTTGGTACTAGGTCAGACTAGTGTATAGGGGTTGATTTGGTACTAGGCCAGACTAGTGTATAGGGGTTGATTTGGTACTAGACCAGACTAGTGTATAGGGGTTGATTTGGTACTAGACCAGACTAGTGTATAGGGGTTGATTTGGTACTAGGTCAGACTAGTGTATAGGGGTTGATTTGGTACTAGGTCAGACTAGTGTATAGGGGTTGATTTGGTACTAGGTCAGACTAGTGTATAGGGGTTGATTTGGTACTAGACCAGACTAGTGTATAGGGGTTGATTTGGTACTAGACCAGACTAGTGTATAGGGGTTGATTTGGTACTAGACCAGACTAGTGTATAGGGGTTGATTTGGTACTAGGTCAGACTAGTGTATAGGGGTTGATTTGGTACAAGGTCAGACTAGTGTATAGGGGTTGATTTGGTACTAGGTCAGACTAGTGTATAGGGGTTGATTTGGTACTAGGTCAGACTAGTGTATAGGGGTTGATTTGGTACTAGACCAGACTAGTGTATAGGGGTTGATTTGGTACTAGACCAGACTAGTGTATAGGGGTTGATTTGGTACAAGGTCAGACTAGTGTATAGGGGTTGATTTGGTACTAGGTCAGACTAGTGTATAGGGGTTGATTTGGTACTAGACCAGACTAGTGTATAGGGGTTGATTTGGTACTAGGCCAGACTAGTGTATAGGGGTTGATTTGGTACTAGACCAGACTAGTGTATAGGGGTTGATTTGGTACTAGGCCAGACTAGTGTATAGGGGTTGATTTGGTACTAGGTCAGACTAGTGTATAGGGGTTGATTTGGTACTAGCCCAGACTAGTGTATAGGGGTTGATTTGGTACTAGGTCAGACTAGTGTATAGGGGTTGATTTGGTACTAGGCCAGACTAGTGTATAGGGGTTGATTTGGTACTAGGTCAGACTAGTGTATAGGGGTTGATTTGGTACTAGACCAGACTAGTGTATAGGGGGTTGATTTGGTACTAGACCAGACTAGTGTATAGGTGTTGATTTGGTACTAGGCCAGACTAGTGTATAGGGGTTGATTTGGTACTAGGTCAGACTAGTGTATAGGGGTTGATTTGGTACTAGACCAGACTAGTGTATAGGGGTTGATTTGGTACTAGACCAGACTAGTGTATAGGGGTTGATTTGGTACTAGGCCAGACTAGTGTATAGGGGTTGATTTGGTACTAGGTCAGACTAGTGTATAGGGGTTGATTTGGTACTAGGCCAGACTAGTGTATAGGGGTTGATTTGGTACTAGACCAGACTAGTGTATAGGGGTTGATTTGGTACTAGGCCAGACTAGTGTATAGGGGTTGATTTGGTACTAGACCAGACTAGTGTATAGGGGTTGATTTGGTACTAGGCCAGACTAGTGTATAGGGGTTGATTTGGTACTAGACCAGACTAGTGTATAGGGGTTGATTTGGTACTAGGTCAGACTAGTGTATAGGGGGTTGATTTGGTACTAGGCCAGACTAGTGTATAGGGGTTGATTTGGTACTAGGCCAGACTAGTGTATAGGGGTTGATTTGGTACTAGGCCAGACTAGTGTATAGGGGTTGATTTGGTACTAGACCAGACTAGTGTATAGGGGTTGATTTGGTACTAGACCAGACTAGTGTATAGGGGTTGATTTGGTACTAGACCAGACTAGTGTATAGGGGTTGATTTGGTACTAGACCAGACTAGTGTATAGGGGTTGATTTGGTACTAGGTCAGACTAGTGTATAGGGGTTGATTTGGTACTAGGCCAGACTAGTGTATAGGGGTTGATTTGGTACTAGGCCAGACTAGTGTATAGGGGTTGATTTGGTACTAGGTCAGACTAGTGTATAGGGGTTGATTTGGTACTAGACCAGACTAGTGTATAGGGGTTGATTTGGTACTAGGCCAGACTAGTGTATAGGGGTTGATTTGGTACTAGGCCAGACTAGTGTATAGGGGTTGATTTGGTACTAGGCCAGACTAGTGTATAGGGGTTGATTTGGT
>NW_025537715.1:0-25000 GCF_020615455.1 Coregonus clupeaformis | reverse complement strand
ATTATTATAGAGCTCTGATCAGCCTATAAACATGACATTATCTATTATTATAGAGCTCTGATCAGCCTATAAACATGACATGATCTATTATTATAGAGCTCTGATCAGCCTAAAACATGATCTATTATTATAGAGCTCTGATCAGCCTATAAACATGACATTATCTATTATTATAGAGCTCTGCTCAGCCTATAAACATGACATTATCTATTATTATAGAGCTCTGCTCAGCCTATAAACATGACATCATCTATTATTATTATAGAGCTCTGATCAGCCTATAACATGACATGATCTATTATAATAGAGCTCTGTTCAGCCTATAAACATGACATTATCTATTATTATAGAGCTCTGATCAGCCTATAAACATGACATTATCTATTATTTAGAGCTATGTTCAGCCTATAAACATGATCTATTATTATAGAGCTCTGCTCAGCCTATAAACATGACATGATCTATTATTATAGAGCTCTGATCTGCCTATAAACATGACATTATCTATTATTATAGAGCTCTGGTCAGCCTAAAACATGACATTATCTATTATTATAGAGCTCTGCTCAGCCTAAAACATGACATTATCTATTATTATAGAGCTCTGATCAGCCTATAAACATGACATTATCTATTATTATAGAGCTCTGATCAGCCTATAAACATGACATTATCTATTATTATAGAGCTCTGATCAGCCTAAAACATGATCTATTATTATAGAGCTCTGATCAGCCTATAAACATGACATTATCTATTATTATAGAGCTCTGATCAGCCTATAAACATGACATTATCTATTATTATAGAGCTCTGATCAGCCTATAAACATGACATTATCTATTATTATAGAGCTCTGATCAGCCTATAAACATGACATGATCTATTATTATAGAGCTCTGATCAGCCTAAAACATGATCTATTATTATAGAGCTCTGATCAGCCTATAAACATGACATTATCTATTATTATAGAGCTCTGCTCAGCCTATAAACATGACATTATCTATTATTATAGAGCTCTGCATAGCCTATAAACATGACATTATCTATTATTATTATAGAGCTCTGATCAGCCTATGACATGATCTATTATAATAGAGCTCTGTTCAGCCTATAAACATGACATTATCTATTATTATAGAGCTCTGATCAGCCTATAAACATGACATTATCTATTATTTAGAGCTATGTTCAGCCTATAAACATGATCTATTATTATAGAGCTCTGCTCAGCCTATAAACATGACATTATCTATTATTTAGAGCTCTGTTCAGCCTATAAACATGATCTATTATTATAGAGCTCTGCTCAGCCTATAAACATGACATTATCTATTATTTAGAGCTCTGTTCAGCCTATAAACATGATATATTATTATAGAGCTCTGCTCAGCCTATAAACATGACATTATCTATGATTATAGAGTGCTCAGCCTATAAATATGACATTATCTAGCCTGGCGGGTAGAGTGTTGTGCCAGTAACCGAAAGGTTGCTGTATCGAATCCTCGAGCCCCTTTCTGACAAGGTAAAATCTGTGGTTAACCCTGTTCCCCTGAGCAAGGCAGTTAACCCACTGTTCCCCTGAGCAAGGCAGTTAACCCACTGTTCCCCGGGCGCCGATGACATGGATGCCGATTAAGGCAGCCCCCACCTCTCTGATTCAGAGGGGTTGGGTTAAATGCAGAAAACACATTTCAGTTGAATGCATTCAGTTGCAACTGACTAGGTGTCCCCCAGTCTATAAACATGAAAGCAAGATTAGATTTTATGTTCTACATTATTATCATTGTGATCATTATAATTATTATCATTATTATTATTATTATTATTGCGGCCACCAAGTTTTTATTGAATGTTGTGAAAACTGACTTCAGGTTATTGAGGAATCTAGCCTCACAGGAAGACAGTTTTATTTTATGGAGGTTTAATTCAGTTCTCTGTTTAGTATTTAACTAAATACTCTGTTTGTCTTTGGCAGGAGAGAGACCAGACTCTCACTCTGACAGCGGGAAGAGTCCTTCAGGGGAACCAGACCCAGAGATGTCCAAACCAGCGAGACAACACCGCTGCTCCCACTGTGGAAAGAGTTTTAAGTGTTTAAGGAAGTTGAAAGTACATGAGAGAACGCACACAGGAGAAAACCCTTACGATTGCTCTCACTGTGGAAAGAGTTTTACCAAGTTAGGGAACCTAAAAGAGCATGAGAGGATACACACAAGAGAAAAGCTTTTCCAATGTTCCCAGTGTGGAAAGAAGTTCACCCAGTTACGGTACCTGAAACAACATGAAGAAATACACACAGAAGATAGGAAGACATACCACTGCTCTCAGTGTGATAAGATATTTACTGGGTTAGGAAACCTGAAAATACATACGAGAATACACTCTGGAGAGAAGCCTTACCACTGTTCCCACTGTGGAAAGAGTTTTACTCAGTTAGGGAGCCTGAAAACACATGAGAGGGGACACACAGGAGAGAAGCCTTATCAATGTTCCCACTGTGGAAGGAATTTTAGGTGGTATGGGAGCCTGAAGGCGCATGAGAGAATACACACAGGAGAAAAGCCTTACCACTGTTCCCATTGTGAAAAGAGGTTTACCCATCGAGGGAGCCTGAAAGCGCATGAGAGAATGCACACAGGAGAAAAGCCTTACCAATGTTCCCGATGTGAAAAGAGCTTTACCCGTTTAGGGAGCCTGAAAAAGCATGAGAGAATACACACAGGAGAAAAGGCTTTCCAACATACTAATACACAGGAGGAGAAGACATACCACTGCTCTCATTGTGAAAAGACATTTTCCAAGTCAGAGGACCTGAAATCACATGAGAGAATAGAGAGGCTGTGTTCTGACTTGTGTTTTTGATTGATAAATTGTGTTTTTGTTCATGCTACATGAAATCTAATTGTATGAATGAAATCATACTGAAAAATAGGTCAACATTTTTTTCCAGCTCTAGACAAGATCATGTCTAAAATCAGATTCAACAAGTTAAAAAAATATATATTATGTTTTGATTATGAACTTAAGATTGATTGTATGCAAGTGTAAACCCCTAAATGTTGTTCACTATATAATTTGGATATTTCAAAAATGTTAATTATTAAATAGATGAATATAATTAGTATTTCTTCATTCAGATTGTCATTGGTTCTAAATTGACGCTGATTAAATAAAAGGTGAAATAAAATACAAATAAATACCATATTATTTTTTAAAGTCTATTTGGTTCTTAAGTTCGGACATATAAAGTGTGTATGTGAAAAGTATTTTTAAGATGCCGCATAGCGATTTCTGAACTCACTTGAGGATGTGACATGTTTGCGACATCACTGCTGTTTCGAATCTAAGTGTCCCTTCCATCCTTTAAGCCACAGCAACAGTTGTGTTTAAACATGTTGACTGACAAAAGAGACGTTACAACATGCCAACTGGCTATATGGCAAAAGAGACGTTACAACATGCCAACTGGTGCTATGGCAACAGAGACGTTACAACATGCCAACTGGCTATATGGCAAAAGAGACGTTACAACATGCCAACTGGCTATATGGCAAAAGAGACGTTACAACATGCCAACTGGCGATATGGCAAAAGAGACGTTACAACATGCCAACTGGCTATATGGCAAAAGAGACGTTACAACATGCCAACTGGCTATATGGCAAAAGAGACGTTACAACATGCCAACTGGCTATATGGCAAAAGAGACGTTACAACATGCCAACTGGCTATATGGCAAAAGAGACGTTACAACATGCCAACTGGCTATATGGCAAAAGAGACATTACAACATGCCAACTGGCTATATGGCAAAAGAGACGTTACAACATGCCAACTGGCTATATGGCTAAAGAGACGTTACAACATGCCTGCCAACTGGCTATATGGCAAAAGAGACGTTACAACATGCCAACTGGCTATATGGCAAAAGAGACGTTACAACATGCCAACTGGCTATATGGCAAAAGAGACGTTACAACATGCCAACTGGCTATATGGCAAAAGAGACGTTACAACATGCCAACTGGCGCTATGGCAAAAGAGACGTTACAACATGCCAACTGGCTATATGGCAAAAGAGAAGTTACAACATGCCTGCCAACTGGCTATATGGCAAAAGAGACGTTACAACATGCCAACTGGCTATATGGCAAAAGAGACGTTACAACATGCCAACTGGCTATATGGCAAAAGAGACGTTACAACATGCCAACTGGCTATATGGCAAAAGAGACGTTACAACATGCCAACTGGCTATATGGCAAAAGAGACGTTACAACATGCCAACTGGCTATATGGCAAAAGAGACGTTACAACATGCCAACTGGCTATATGGCAAAAGAGACGTTACAACATGCCAACTGGCTATATGGCAAAAGAGACGTTACAACATGCCAACTGGCTATATGGCAAAAGAGACGTTACAACATGCCAACTGGCTATATGGCAAAAGAGACGTTACAACATGCCAACTGGCTATATGGCAAAAGAGACGTTACAACATGCCAACTGGCTATATGGCAAAAGAGACGTTACAACATGCCAACTGGCTATATGGCAAAAGAGACGTTACAACATGCCAACTGGCTATATGGCAAAAGAGACGTTACAACATGCCAACTGGCTATATGGCAAAAGAGACGTTACAACATGCCAACTGGCTATGGCAAAAGAGACGTTACAACATGCCTGCCAACTGGCTATATGGCAAAAGAGACGTTACAACATGCCAACTGGCTATATGGCAAAAGAGACGTTACAACATGCCAACTGGCTATATGGCAAAAGAGACGTTACAACATGCCAACTGGCTATATGGCAAAAGAGACGTTACAACATGCCAACTGGCTATATGGCAAAAGAGACGTTACAACATGCCAACTGGCTATATGGCAAAAGAGACGTTACAACATGCCAACTGGCTATATGGCAAAAGAGACGTTACAACATGCCAACTGGCTATATGGCAAAAGAGACGTTACAACATGCCAACTGGCTATATGGCAAAAGAGACGTTACAACATGCCAACTGGCTATATGGCAAAAGAGACGTTACAACATGCCAACTGCCGCTATGGCAAAAGAGACGTTACAACATGCCAACTGGCTATATGGCAAAAGAGACGTTACAACATGCCAACTGGCTATATGGCAAAAGAGACGTTACAACATGCCAACTGGCGATATGGCAAAAGAGACGTTACAACATGCCAACTGGCTATATGGCAAAAGAGACGTTACAACATGCCAACTGGCTATATGGCAAAAGAGACGTTACAACATGCCAACTGGCTATATGGCAAAAGAGATGTTACAACATGCCAACTGGCTATATGGCAAAAGAGACGTTACAACATGCCAACTGGCTATATGGCAAAAGAGACGTTACAACATGCCAACTGGCTATATGGCAAAAGAGACGTTACAACATGCCAACTGGCTATATGGCAAAAGAGACGTTACAACATGCCAACTGGCTATATGGCAAAAGAGACGTTACAACATGCCAACTGGCTATATGGCAAAAGAGACGTTACAACATGCCAACTGGCTATATGGCAAAAGAGACGTTACAACATGCCAACTGGCTATATGGCAAAAGAGACGTTACAACATGCCAACTGGCTATATGGCAAAAGAGACGTTACAACATGCCAACTGGCTATATGGCAAAAGAGACATTACAACATGCCAACTGGCTATATGGCAAAAGAGACGTTACAACATGCCTGCCAACTGGCTATATGGCAAAAGAGACGTTACAACATGCCAACTGGCTATATGGCAAAAGAGACGTTACAACATGCCAACTGGCTATATGGCAAAAGAGACGTTACAACATGCCAACTGGCTATATGGCAAAAGAGACGTTACAACATGCCAACTGGCGCTATGGCAAAAGAGACGTTACAACATGCCAACTGGCTATATGGCAAAAGAGACGTTACAACATGCCAACTGGCTATATGGCAAAAGAGACGTTACAACATGCCAACTGGCTATATGGCAAAAGAGACGTTACAACATGCCAACTGGCTATATGGCAAAAGAGACGTTACAACATGCCAACTGGCTATATGGCAAAAGTTTGATACGTCAGGTGTGACCCCCCAGTGGGTTTGTGCAGTTTGCTTTCAGAGGTAGGCTGTACCCAGAGTAATGGAGGACGCTAAATGTTGAATGCCCGGAATTATTATCGATAATGAAGGATTAACTGGGGATTTTAACATTTAGTGCCGGTTTTATTGTACAACCCTTTCCCTAAAAGCAAATAGAATCTCTTCCTTATTTCATCAAAAGTAGATCCATAAAATCGACACACTTCCAGCCCTTTGCGTGGGTTATTTTTTTTAACCAGGAGACTGTGGTGCCACTTTCGCAAAATGAACATGACAATGCTGTAGGAGGAGGGGTCTGTGTTTTACCACGAGACCGGGGGCGGATCCCGATTTAAGAATGGATGCCTCGCTTTCGCACGCATTTAATGGAGGACGCTGTATGGGCGGTAGGTAGCTTAGTGGTTAAGACCGTTGTGCCAGTAACCGAAAGGTCGCAGGTTCTACTCCCCGAGCCGACTAGGTGAAAATCTGTCGATGTGCCCTTGAGCAAGGCACTTAACCCTAATTGCTCCTTTAAGTCGCTCTGGATAAGAGGCGTCTGCTAAATGACTAAAATGTAAATGTACATTTCGCCGCGCTCTGCAGGTGTAGCTACCTCGGGCGCTCCGAATACATTTCGTTCAACCGTTGAAAACCCTCACACTTGTTGGCCAACAGATTTTCTCATGGGAGTTTTCATGCAATAGGGTTATCCAGTACATTTCATCTTAAGCCATCCCTTTAAATACGGGGTGACTTTAATTAGAATTTCGTCGACAGACTCAATAGAACACATAGAGAGAACGGAGTCAGAATATAGGGTTCAATAAAATAAAGTCATCTATGCATATTGGTCTCCGTTTCAGCACCAACTGGTAGATTAAAAAATACTCTGATCTTGTAGATTATTTAGGTACATTTTAGGGTTAGGAAAGTATGAAGGAATATATATATTTTTTAATGGTTTGGAGAGCCTTTATGCACAAAATATATTGCTTAATAAAAAATTATGGTTAGATTCATCCTGAAAGTTGTCATATTCAAGTTCAGTCCATTAAATATTGGAAGGTGGTAAAAAGTGTACAATAGGGGGTTGAACAGACCCGTGGGGCGGCGCACAATTGGTCCAGCGTCGTCCAAGGTAGGGGAGGGAGGGTTTGGCCGGCAGGGATGTGAGTTCGTTTCCCACGGGGGGCCAGTATGAAAAAATAAAATAAAATACATGTATACATTCACTAACTGTAAGTCGCTCTGGATAAGAGCGTCTGCTAAATGACTAAAATGTAAATGTAAACAGTAGTCCTATAAATCTACCCTGATCCTCACTAATCATGGAACTGTGATGACAACGGTCCAGTCACGGTGAACGGTGCTCCAGGTTTAACCTGCTACGTGAGTTCTGAGTTCCATAATGATTCAAATAGGCTCCATGTCCCAAATTATTGCCCAACGTTAGCCTAATGTGATCCACTAATGCCAGTGACCCTTGGAAACAACTTATAATGTGATCCACTAATGCCAGTGACCCTTGGAAACAACTTATAAACGTATTCTATATACAGTGGGGAAAAAAGTATTTAGTCAGCCACCAATTGTGCAAGTTCTCCCACTTAAAAAGATGAGAGAGGACTGTAATTTTCATCATAGGTACACGTCAACTATGACAGACAAATTTAGATTTTTTTTTCTCCAGACAATCACATTGTAGGATTTTTAATGAATGTATTTGCAAATTATGGTGGAAAATAAATATTTGGTCACCTACAAACAAGCAAGATTTCTGGCTCTCACAGACCTGTAACTTCTTCTTTAAGAGGCTCCTCTGTCCTCCACTTGTTACCTGTATTAATGGCACCTGTTTGAACTTGTTGTCAGTATAAAAGACACCTGTCCACAACCTCAAACAGTCACACTCCAAACTCCACTATGGCCAAGACCAAAGAGCTGTCAAAGGACACCAGAAACAAAATTGTAGACCTGCACCAGGCTGGGAAGACTGAATCTGCAATAGGTAAGCAGCTTGGTTTGAAGAAATAAACTGTGGGAGCAATTATTAGGAAATGGAAGACATACAAGACCACTGATAATCTCCCTCGATCTGGGGCTCCACGCAAGATCTCACCCCGTGGGGTCAAAATGATCACAAGAACGGTGAGCAAAAATCCCAGAACCACACGGGGGGACCTAGTGAATGACCTGCAGAGAGCTGGGACCAAAGTAACAAAGCCTACCATCAGTAACACACTACGCCGCCAGGGACTCAAATCCTGCAGTGCCAGACGTGTCCCCCTGCTTAAGCCAGTACATGTCCAGGCCCGTCTGAAGTTTGCTAGAGTTCATTTGGATGATCCAGAAGAGGATTGGGAGAATGTCATATGGTCAGATGAAACCAAAATATAACTTTTTGGTAAAAACTCAACTCGTTGTGTTTGGAGGACAAAGAATGCTGAGTTGCATCCAAAGAACACCATACCTACTGTGAAGCATGGGGGTGGAAACATCATGCTTTGGGGCTGTTTTTCTGCAAAGGGACCAGGACGACTGATTCGTGTAAAGGAAAGAATGAATGGGGCCATGTATCGTGAGATTTTGAGTGAAAGCCTTCCATCAGCAAGGGCATTGAAGATGAAACGTGGCTGGGTCTTTCAGCATGACAATGATCCCAAACACACCGCCCGGGCAACGAAGGAGTGGCTTCGTAAGAAGCATTTCAAGGTCCTGGAGTGGCCTAGCCAGTCTCCAGATCTCAACCCCATAGAAAATCTTTGGAGGGAGTTGAAAGTCCGTGTTGCCCAGCGACAGCCCCAAAACATCACTGCTCTAGAGGAGATCTGCATGGAGGAATGGGCCAAAATACCAGCAACAGTGTGTGAAAACCTTGTGAAGACTTACAGAAAACGTTTGACCTGTGTCATTGCCAACAAAGGGTATATAACAAAGTATTGAGAAACTTTTGTTATTGACCAAATACTTATTTTCCACCATAATTTGCAAATAAATTCATTAAAAATCCTACAATGTGATTTTCTTGATTTTTTTTTCTCATTTTGTCTGTCATAGTTGACGTGTACCTATGATGAAAATTACAGGCCTCTCTCATCTTTTTAAGTGGGAGAACTTGCACAATTGGTGGCTGACTAAATACTTTTTTTCCCCACTGTACATGTATGTGAGTATTACTAGTGGCTCGGTTTTAAAAAGTTAGTTCGCCGGACATTCAATCTTCAATAGCTCGCAAACGATTTAAGCTACGTGACTCAGGTTAGGCTCTCTATGAAGGAAAAACATGTGTACAACATTGCACAGGTCTTATTTTCCCGATTCCGACCCGAGTTTCATAATCACACAGCAACGGTGTAGGTGTAACCGGCGCTGCACTGCACGGCTGTATCTCTGCGTTGTGTGTGATTGATTGGGACTATAGACGTGGACTTCGGAGATCAGGCTGTTTTAATGAATCAGAATTCTCTCTGCATCCAAAAGAAAAGACAAAACATTTGTAGAGCACAAATATGTTCTTTCTACAACATAGACGCACAATACAAAGGACTGGGATCAGTGGAGGAGCCTAGCCATCGTTCACACATCCAATACCTTAGCTAGCTAGTAACCACATGTTGAACTGAACTGGGATCAGTGGAGGAGCTAGCCATCGTTCACACATACAATACCTTAGCTAGCTAGTAACCACATGTTGAACTGAACTGGGATCAGTGGAGGAGCTAGCCATCGTTCACACATACAATACCTTAGCTAGCTAGTAACCACATGTTGAATTGAACTGGGATCAGTGGAGGAGCTAGCCATCGTTCACACATACAATACCTTAGCTAGCTAGTAACCACATGTTGAATTCACAATGTTAATATCATCCTAAAAAGTACAATTACATCTTAACAATACCATCCACTTATGGAGTAAACTCTAAATATACAACATCTTAACAATACCATCCACTTATGGAGTAAACTCTAAATATACAACATTATTCATTAACAAAACTCTGTGTGAATGACTTTGTGCTTAAAGGAATCTAACGTTTCTGAAGATGACAGAAAAAGCGTGCCTACTTCACATAGTGCATCAAAATTATTTGAGCAAAGGGTCTGAATACTAATGTAAATAAGGTATTTCCGTTTTTTATTTGTAATACATTTGCTAAAATTTATAAAAACCTTATTTTGCTTTGTCATAATGGGGTATTGTGTGTAGATTGATGAGGAAAACATTTAATTGAATCCGTTTTAGAATAAGGCTGTAACATAACAAAATGTGGAAAAAGTCAAGGGGTCTGAATACTTTCCGAATGCACTGTAAACTAAAGTAAAAAAAAAAAAAAAAACGTTTCTTAAATACATTTAAAATTAACTTTGTCTTAAAATATTTTCGTCAACTGCGTTACCCACTCCAGTCAGCAGATGGCGATGTGGGACTTTAAGGCTATGCTGCTATCGTGACGTATAATCTAGTGGACGGGATTTTTCTCCAAAAAAAGCTAGTCTACCACCTCCGTACCTTGCTAGCCAACATAGTCGAAACATTCAAGCTCTTTATACGTGTTCGGTGTATATTAGCTACTGTGTTTTAAACACACGTCTGTCGTATCTACTTGTTAACCTATTTAATTTAATATTAAGTTGTTATTAGTCAGCTAGCTGGCTTGTTAAGTTAGCACTAGCCTAGCTAGCTAACATCCCCGACCATGAGCTCACTAAGCTACTCTCCTCCTGCTAAAGAAGAGGAGGTCTGCTGGACGGAGAAAGAAGCTCTAGTGAAAGAGGAGGAGGATGAGGAGGATGTTACAATACAAAAACAAGTAGAGGGTGAGGCTGTTACCGTGAAAGAAGAAGAGAAAGACGTTACAGTGAATGAAGAGGAAGACGCGTTCAGAGTGAAAGAGGAGGAGGATGTTACAGTGAAAGAAGAGGAAGACGCGTTCAGGGTGAAAGAGGAGGAGGATGTTACAGTGAAAGAAGAGGAAGACGCGTTCAGGGTGAAAGAGGAGGAGGATGTTACAGTGAAAGAAGAGGAAGACGCGTTCAGGGTGAAAGAGGAGGAGGATGTTACAGTGAAAGAAGAGGAAGACGCGTTCAGAGTGAAAGAAGAGGAGGAAGAGATAGAGGAGGATGCAGGTTTTGCAGTGAAGAAGGAGGGAGAGATTACTGTCACGTTGAAAGATGAAGAGGAGGAGATAGGAGATCTGATTAACACCAGTAAGTACCGCCTTAAATGTGTTTTTCACTTTGGATATTTGGAGTTCGCTTGTCAATTCAATGGAGAGAGATGCTATGCTACTAGCATCATGTTATGAATTTGCAAAAGCCATCTCCCCTATAGTGTTTTTTCTCAAAGTTGTCGGTATGTCACGTGTCCTACTTATCAGTACACTCAGAACAACTTAAGCATTACGAAACTTCTATTCGATCAAGTAAACATCACGTAGCACGTAAGCCATTCATTTTGTTGACCAACCTGGACCAGCTCATTGACCTCCATACAAAAACTCCACCTGCTGGAAGGAGAGATATTCCCGTGAGTTGGTTCTCTCTCTTCCTCTAGGGCTACACTAGCTTGTGCTAGCTAGTTAGTAATCTCCTTCCCAGACACTTCCACGCAGTGTGGGGACGAGGTTAGCCAACTAGCTACTTCCCTCGGCGTAAAGCAGTGCTCGGCAGGCCGGGGCTAAGGACACAGTGTACCGATGCAAAATTGGCAGTGTATCAAATACTTGTTCTCAAACATATACTCATTAAAATACAAAAACACAGTCATGGGAAGATATATTGAGACCTAGGTGTCTTTTACACATGTATATACAGTGGGGAGAACAAGTATTTGATACACTGCCGATTTTGCAGGTTTTCCTACTTACAAAGCATGTAGAGGTCTGTAATTTTTATCATAGGTACACTTCAACTGTGAGAGACGGAATCTAAAACAAAAATCCAGAAAATCACATTGTATGATTTTTAAGTAATTAATTTGCATTTTATTGCATGACATAAGTATTTGATACATCGGAAAAGCAGAACTTAATATTTGGTACAGAAACCTTTGTTTGCAATTACAGAGATCATACGTTTCCTGTAGGTCTTGACCAGGTTTGCACACACTGCAGCAGGGATTTTGGCCCACTCCTCCATACAGACCTTCTCCAGATCCTTCAGGTTTTGGGGCTGTCGCTGGGCAATACGGACTTTCAGCTCCATCCAAAGATTTTCTATTAGGTTCAGGTCTGGAGACTGGCTAGGCCACTCCAGGACCTTGAGATGCTTCTTACGGAACCACTCCTTAGTTGCCCTGGCTGTGTGTTTCGGGTCGTTGTCATGCTGGAAGACCCAGCCACAACCCATCTTCAATGCTTTTACTGAGGGAAGGAGGTTGTTGGCCAAGATCTTGCGATACATGGCCCCATCCATCCTCCCCTCAATATGGTGCAGTCGTCCTGTCCCCTTTGCAGAAAAGCATCCCCAAAGAATGATGTCTCCACCTCCATGCTTCACGGTTGGGATGGTGTTCTTGGGGTTGTACTCATCCTTCTTCTTCCTCCAAACACGGCGAGTGGAGTTTAGACCAAAAAGCTCTATTTTTGTCTCATCAGACCACATGACCTTCTCCCATTCCTCCTCTGGATCATCCAGATGGTCATTGGCAAACTTCAGACAGGCCTGGACATGCGCTGGCTTGAGCAGGGGGACCTTGCGTGCGCTGCAGGATTTTTATCCATGACGGCGTAGTGTGTTACTAATGGTTTTCTTTGAGACTGTGGTCCCAGCTCTCTTCAGGTCATTGACCAGGTCCTGCCGTGTAGTTCTGGGCTGATCCCTCACCTTCCTCATGATCATTGATGCCCCACGAGGTGAGATCTTGCATGAAGCCCCAGACCGAGGGTGATTGACCGTCATCTTGAACTTCTTCCATTTTCTAATAATTGCGGCAACAGTTGTTGCCTTCTCACCAAGCTGCTTGCCTATTGTCCTGTAGCCCATCCCAGCCTTGTGCAGGTCTACAATTTTATCCCTGATGTCCTTACACAGCTCTCTGGTCTTGGCCATTGTGGAGAGGTTGGAGTCTGTTTGATTGAGTGTGTGGACAGGTGTCTTTTATACAGGTAACGAGTTCAAACAGGTGCAGTTAATACAGGTAATGAGTGGAGAACAGGAGGGCTTCTTAAAGAAAAACTAACCGTTTTGTGAGAGCCGGAATTCTTACTGGTTGGTAGGTGATCAAATACTTATGTCATGCAATAAAATGCAAATTAATTACTTAAAAATCATACAATGTGATTTTCTGGATTTTTGTTTTAGATTCCGTCTCTCACAGTTGAAGTGTACCTATGATAAAAATGACAGACCTCTACATGCTTTGGAAGTAGGAAAACCTGCAAAATCAGCAGTGTATCAAATACTTGTTCTCCCCACTGTATATATACAGTACCAGTGAAACATTTGGACACCTACTCATTCCAGGGTTTTTCTTTATTTTTTACTATTTTCTACATTGTATAATAATAGTGAAGACATCAAAACTATGAAATAACACGTATGGAATCATGTAGTAACCAAAAAAGTGTTAAACAAATCAAAATATATTTTATATTTGAGATTCTTCAAAGTAGCCACCCTTTGCCTTGACGACAGCTTTGCACACGCTTGGCATACTCTCAACCAGCTTCATGAGGTCACCTGGAATGCATTTCAATTAACAGGTGTGCCTTGTTAAAAGTTAATTTGTGGAATTTCTTTCCTTGACTTCCACATTTTTGTTACGTTACAGCCTTATTCTAAAATTGATTATATAAAAATGTTCCTCGTCAATCTACACACAATACCCCATAATGCCAAAGCAAAAACAGGTTTTTAGATTTATTTGCTAATAATCCCCAGGAATAATTCTCAGAGTAATAATGTTACAATATAATGTTATAATGTATAATATAATATAATAATATTATGTAATATAATATAAAGATACTTGGAAAAAGAAGCTGAATAGAATGACAGAATGACAACATTAGAACTAAACAATTCAACCTCCTTCCTCCACGTGTAGCTTCGGCACATTTACTGTTTACTGAGTCGAGACAAACGGATGCTGTAAACAAATATCCAAACATGGTAAATGAGACAGTATATAAACAAAGGAATTACGTAAACCCTAATAACATTCAATAAAAGTGACTGAACGCTTGTAAGGCAAGCAAACTAGATGATCAAAACATTGGATCACATCAAATAAGCCTGAGTGGGTTCGCCTCCTCCCGAACTGTACAGGATAATACAGTTAGAACTAAACATAGTTCTGCTACGGCTTCTTACTGTTACTATTAACAAGCCACTGTTTCTGATCTATGAGTTCAATACTTCTTGATGTGAGCCATAGCCTCATCTGGAGAGAGTCAAAAGTGTAGTCTTTTTACATCATGAGAAAGCCACAGGTGGGCCGGGAATCGCAGTGCGTACTTCACACCTGGATGGTCGCGTAGCTGTCGTTTGGCCTGCCCGAAAGCTGAGCGCTGCCTGGACACAGTGGGGGGAGTAGTCCTGGTAGATAGAGAAGCTCTGTCCTTGTGTTGTAGTGGTAAAGCTGAGCGCTGCCTGGACACAGTGGGGGGAGTAGTCCTGGTAGATAGAGAAGCTCTGTCCTTGAAAGCTCAGAGTGGTATTGCGGGCTCAGAGAATCGACATCTTCTCATGGAAAAAGTGCTGAATGATGTCACGGGGGCCTCTCACTGTCCTGTGGCCTTGGGCGCAGTGACCGGTGGGCACGATCAATCAGGGGCTTCTCATCCATGGCGAGAACTGGACAACACCCTGGACAACACCCTGTCGTTCTCCGCTAACATCAAGGCGGTGACCCGATCCTGTAGGTTCATGCTCTACAACATTCGGAGAGTACGACCCTGCCTTACACAGGAAGCGGCACAGGTCCTAATCCAGGCACTTGTCATCTCCCGTCTGGATTACTGCAACTCGCTGTTGGCTGGGCTCCCTGCCTGTGCCATTAAACCCCTACAACTCATCCAGAATGCCGCAGCCCGTCTGGTGTTCAACCTTCCCAAGTTCTCTCACGTCACCCCGCTCCTCCGCACACTCCACTGGCTTCCAGTTGAAGCTTGCATCTGCTACAAGACCGTGGTGCTTGCCTACGGAGCTGTGAGGGGAACGGCACCTCCGTACCTTCAGGCTTTGATCAGTCCCTACACCCAAACAAGGGCATTGCGTTCATCCACCTCTGGCCTGCTGGCTCCCCTACCTCTGCTGAAGCACAGTTCCCGCTCAGCCCAGTCAAAACTGTTCGCTGCTCTGGCACCCCAATGGTGGAACAAGCTCCCTCACGACGCCAGGACAGCGGAGTCACTCACCACCTTCCGGAGACATTTGAAACCCCACCTCTTTAAGGAATACCTGGGATAGGATAATGTAATCCCTTACCCCCCCCCCCCAAAAAAAATAAATAATAATAATAATAATAATAATTGTAAAGTGGTTAACCCACTGGCTATAAGGTGATTGCACCAATTTGTAAGTCGCTCTGAATAAGAGCGTCTGCTAAATGCCGTAAATGTAACGTAAATGAGAACATCCTTCAGCAGCCCGGAAACAAAATCTGTTTGCGCGAGGCATTTCCACTGACTCTGGGACCGATACCAGTCTCAGGTTATTGGGGCAAGAAAATCCCTCTAAGCTCACACAGCTCTCCTGCACCTTTTTCAGCTCTCCCAGCCAGGCGTTTCACGTCAGCCTCCAGAGAGGTAGTCAGGTCTCCCAGCCAGGCGTTTCCACGTCAGCCTCCAGAGGTAGTCAGGTCTCCCAGCCAGGCGTTTCACGTCAGCCTCCAGAGAGGTAGTCAGGTCTCCCAGCCAGGCGTTTCACGTCAGCCTCCAGAGAGGTAGTCAGGTCTCCCAGCCAGGCGTTTCACGTCAGCCTCCAGAGAGGTAGTCAGGTCTCCCAGCCAGGCGTTTCATGTCAGCCTCCAGAGAGGTAGTTAGGTCTCCTTAGCCAGGCGTTTCATGTCAGCCTCCAGAGAGGTAGTCAGGTCTCCCAGCCAGGCGTTTCACGTCAGCCTCCAGAGAGGTAGTCAGGTCGGAGTCAGGTGTAAAGGGCTGTAATCATCATGGTGTGGAACTCTGTTGTTGTTTTGAGTGATGCAATAACAGGCAGTCTCATTTCGCGGATTAGTTGAATCTGCTTTGAAAAGTACCAGAAACCTCTTTCCCACAGTGGTCTAAAGTAGTGCACTGTATAGGGAATATGATGCTTGTATTCAACTACATACATTTTCATCTTAACTTTCTCAGAGCGTAGAAGAAGAAGCCTAGAAGAAGCTTGTTGGCCTCGAATGTTCATTTTAGCGCCCCCAGACAAAACCCCACCTCTGGGCAAAGTGCGAGTCTCTGGGCTTTCAGGCTCAGGAGAGGACAGTGATGAAACTGGGTCTTGTAGGCCGGGTTTTTCCTCAGTCCTGTTTTTGTCTTTATGTTTCGTGACATTTTGAAAGCAAAGTAGTCTTGCGTACTCCAGAAAGGGATCACCAAAATAATATTTGAAAAGAAATCCGGTTTTACTGATAAATTCACATTAACTTTAAGAATACTGCGGGAGCAAACGGAAAACACACTGCGACCGAAATGTCTGATGATTGTCTAGGTTGCCTTGGTGACCACTGTTCTTCACACTGGCTATTACTTTCATGAACTCCACCCCCAAACAAGACCAAATCTGAACCAATCATAGACGTCTGTTTCACAAGTTTGGACACACAGTAACTGGATACTCTGTTTGTCTTTGGCAGGAGAGAGACCAGACTCTCCCTCTGACAGCGGGAAGAGTCCTTCAGGGGACCCAGACCAGGGTCCTTCAGGGCAATCAGACCAATCAGAGGCTCCCAAACCAGCAGGACAACATCACTGCTCCCCACTGTGGAAGGAATTTTACTAAGTTAGGGAGCCTGAAGAAACATGAGAGGACACACACAGGGAAAAAATACTTTCCAATGTTCCGAGTGTGGGAAAGGTTTTCTTTGGTTATATCACCTTAAAAGGCATGAGAGGACACACACAGGAGAGAAACCTTTCCAGTGTTCAGAGTGTGGAAAGAGTTTTAACGAATTAGGGTACCTGTTAATACACAAGAGAATACACTCGGGAGAGAAGCCTTACCACTGCTCCAAATGTGGAATTACTTTTACCTGGTTAGGGAGCCTGAAAACGCATGAGAGAATACACACTGGAGAAAATCCTTTCCAATGTTCCCACTGTGGAAAGAGTTTTAGCCAGTTAGGGAACCTAAATAGGCACAAGAGGACACACACAGGAGAGAAGCCTTACCAATGCTCTCAGTGTGGAAAGAGTTTTAGGGGTTTAGTGAGCCTGAAACAGCATAAGAGAATACACACAGGAGAGAAGCCTTACCACTGTCCCCAGTGTGGAAAGAGTTTTAGATGGTTAGGGACCTTGAAAATGCATGAGAGGACACATACAGGAGAAAAGCCTTACCAATGCACCATGTGTGGAAAGAGGTTTACCCAGTTAAAGTCCATGAAATTACACGGGAGAATACATACAGGAGAGAAGCCTTACCACTGCTCCCACTGTGGAATGACTTTTACCTGGTTAATAAACATGAAAACTCATGAGAGAATACACACAGGAGAGAAGCCTTATCAATGTTCCGAGTGTGGAAAGACTTTCAGGGGTTTAGTAAACCTGAAACAGCATGAGAGGACACACCCACAAGAAAAGCCCTACCAATGCTCCCTGTGTGGAAAGAGTTTTACCAAGTTACGGGGCCTGACTAGGCATGAGAGGACACACACAGGAGGGGATAAGACCTACCACTGCTCCCTGTGTGGAAAGACATTTAACCGGTTAAGACATCTGAATAAGCATGAAAGAATACATACACAGGAGGAGAAGACATACCACTGCTCTCACTGTGGAAAGACATTTTCCCAGTCAGAGGACCTGAAATCACATGAGAGAATAGAGAGGCTGTGTTCTGACTTATGTTTTTGACTGAGAATTTGTGTTGTTGTTGATGCCACATAAAATCATGTTGTTTAATGAAATCATTTAAAAAATCGGTTTACTTAAAAATAAAAATAAATGTATCATGTATAAATGAGATGTAAAAAAATTTGGTGTATGACAGGTGTATGAAATCGAGCAATCTTCATAGAAAAACATTGGCAGTAGAATGGCCTTACTGAAGAGCTCAGTGACTTTCAACGTGGCACCGTCATAGGATGCCACCTTTCCAACAAGTCAAATTTCTGCCCTGCTGGTGCTGCCCCGGTCAACTGTAAGTGCTGTTATTGTGAAGTGGAAACGTCTAGAAGCAACAACGGCTTAGCCGCAAAATGGTAGACCACACAAGCTCACAGAACGGGACCGCCGAATGCTGAAGGACATGAAAATCGTCTGTCCTCGGTTGCAACACTCACTACCGAGTTCCAAACTGCCTCTGGAAGCAACATCAGCACAAGAACTGTTTGTCGGGAGTTTCATGAAATGGGTTTCCTTGGCCGAGCAGCCGCACACAAGCCTAAGATCACCATGAGCAATGCCAAGTATCGGCTGGAGTGGTGTAAATCTCGCTGCCATTGGACAGTGGAAACGTGTTCTCTGGAGTGAAAATGGGTCTGACGTACCTTTACGCTTTTCACTGTACTGTTTACACCTGCTGTGTCCTGTGCACATGACAAACTTTGATTTGGTTTTTATTTGAGACAAAGCTATGAATGCAAGGACTGACCATCCATGAGATCAAAATGATAATTTAAACCCATTACAGTCTAAGCCCTGTCTAAGGATAGGAGAGGGGTGGTCTACTTAGCTATATGGAATGGTTTTAGGAAGGTTATACCAAGGATCATTTTGGGGGGGGTCTACTTAGCTATATGGAATGGTTTTAGGAAGGTTATACCAAGGATCATTTTGGGGGGGTCTACTGAGCTATATGGAATGGTTTTAGGAAGGTTATACCAAGGATCATTTTGCTATTTGATTTTGAATTGTAAGACCCCTTGAAGTATCAACAAAAAAATAATCAAAAGTTATTTCATGTCGAAAGATTATTTGCCGATACTGCTATTAGCCCATACAAACACATTGAATAACATATTCACTACATGGAACAACAGATAGTCCCCCCCCAAAAAATCTAAAGGACTATTGTTCTTAAATGTCTGTCCTATATCTGAGAGATATAAAAACACATTTTTTGTCACTAAGCAGTTTCCATATCAAGTGCATTCGGAAAGTATTCCGACCCCTTGACTTTTTCCACATTTTGTTTCATACAGCCTTATTCTAAAATGGATTAAATTACACACAGTACCCCATAATGACAAAGCGAAAACAGGTTTTTAGAATTATTTTCACATTTATTAAAAATAAAAACAGAAATACCTTATTCAGACCCTTTGCTATGAGACTCGAAATTGAGCTCAGGTGCATCCTGTTTCCATTGACCATCCTTGAGATGTTTCTACAACTTGATTGGAGTCCACCTGTGGTAAATTCAATTGATTGGACATAATTTGGAAAGGCACACACCTGTCTATATAAGGTCCCACAGTTGACAGTGCATGTCAGAGCAAAAACCAAGCCATGAGGATCAAGGGATTGTCCATAGAGCTCTGAGACAGGATTGTGTAGAGACACAGATCTGGGGAAGGGTACCAAAACATTTCTACAGCATTGATGTCCCCAACAACACAGTGGCCTCCATCATTCTTAAATGAATAGGTTTGGAACCACCAAGACTCTTCCTAGAGCTGGCCGCCCGGCCAAACTGAGCAATCGGGGGAGAAGGGCCTTGGTCAGGAGGTGACCAAGAACCCGATGGTGACTCTGACAGAGCTCCAGAGTTCCTCTGTGGTGTTGGGAGAACCTTCCAGAAAGACAACCATCTCTGCAGCACTCCACCAATCAGGCCTTTATGGTAGAGTGGCCAGACGGAAGCCACTCCTCAGTAAAAAGGCACATGACAGCCCACTTGCAGTTTGCCAAAAGGTACCTAAAGGACTCTCAGACCATGAGAAACAAGATTCTCTGGTCTGATGAAACCAAGACTCTTTGACCTGAATGCCAAGCGTCACGTCTGGAGGAAACCTGGCACCATCCTTACGGTGAAGCATGGTGGTGGCAGCATCATGCTGTGGGGATGTTTTTAGCGTCAGGGACTGGGAAACTAGTCAGGATCGAGGGAAAGATGAACGGAGCAAAGTACAGAGAGGTCCTTGATGAAAACCTGCTCCAGAGTGCTCAGGACCTCAGACTGGGGCGAAGGTTCACCTTCCAACAGGACAACGACCCTAAGCACACATCCAAAACAACACAGGAGTGGCTTCAGGACAAGTCTCTGACTGTCCTTTAGTGGCCCAGCCAGAGCCCGGACTTGAACCCGATCGAACATCTCTGGAGAGACCTGAAAATAGCTGTGCAGCGACGCTCCCCATCCAACCTGACAGAGCTTGAGAGGATCTGCAGGAAGAATGGGAGAAACTCCCCAAATACAGGTGTGCCAAGCTTGTAGCATCATACCCAAGAAGGCTCGATGCTGTATCGCTGCCAAAGGTGCTTCAACAAAGTACTGAGTAAAGGGTCTGAATACGTATGTAAATGTGATATTTCCGTAAAAAACAACAACAGCTTTTGCTTTGTCATTATTGGGTATTGTGTGTAGATTGATGAGGAATAATCTTTTAAAATCAATTTTAGAATAAGGCTGTAACGTAACAAAATGTGGAAAAAGTCAAGGGGTCTGAATACTTTCCGAAGGCACTGTATTAGAGGGAAATCGTTGCTGTTTGGAGAGGAGAGGCCAACCAGCTTGTATGAGGAGGAAACCATTCCTGTTTGGGGAGGAGAGGCCAACCAGCTTGTATGAGGAGGAAACCATTCCTGTTTGGGGAGGAGAGGCCAACCAGCTTGTCTAAGGAGGAAACCATTCCTGTTTGGGGTGGAGAGGCCAACCAGCTAAGGAGGAAACCATTCCTGTTTGGGAGGAGAGGCCAACCAGCTTGTCTAAGGAGGAAACCATTCCTGTTTGGGGAGGAGAGGCCAACCAGCTTGTCTGGCAGGGAGGAAACCATTCCTGTTTGGGGAGGAGAGGCCAACCAGCTTGTCTAAGGAGGAAACCATTCCTGTTTGGGGAGGAGAGGCCAACCAGCTTGTCTGAGGAGGAAACCATTCCTGTTTGGGGAGGAGAGGCCAACCAGCTTGTCTAAGGAGGAAACCATTCCTGTTTGGGGAGGAGAGGCCAACCAGCTTGTCTGAGGAGAAACCATTCCTGTTTGGAGAGGAGAGGCCAACCAGCTTGTCTAAGGAGAAAACCATTCCTGTTTGGGGAGGAGAGGCCAACCAGCTTGTCTAAGGAGGAAACCGTTCTGTTTGGGGAGGAGAGGCCAACTAGCTTGTCTGAGGAGGAAACCATTCCTGTTTGGGGAGAGAGGCCAACCAGCTTGTCTAAGGAGGAAACCATTCATTTCCCAATAGCAGCATCCCTCAGTTTGTAGTCCATCACTTTTAGATGCCGCATCAATAGTCTTTGAGGAGAAACAGTTTAAATTGATTTGAGCTGCAAATAATAAATGCCCTTTTATGGAACCTTTACTTTAACAGGGAAAATATATTGAGATCTCTTTTCCACATGAATACTACAACATCAATATAAACATTATACCCAAACATATACTCATTAAAATACAAAAAACACAGTCATGGGAAAATATATTGAGACCTAGATCTCTTTTCCACATGAATATACAACATCAATATACACATAATACCCAAACATATACTCATTAAAATACAAAAACACAGTCATGGGAAAATATATTGAGACCTAGGTCTCTTTTACACATGTATATACAACATCAATATACACATTATACCCAAACATATACTCATTAAAAATACAAAAACAGAGTCATGGAAAATATATTGAGATCTCTTTTCCACATGTATATACAACATCAATATACACATTATACCCAAACATATACTCATTAAAATACAAAAACACAGTCATGGGAAAATATATTGAGACCCTAGATCTCTTTTCCACATGAATATACAACATCAATATACACATTATACCCAAACATATACTCATTAAAATACAAAAACACAGTCATGGAAAATATATTGAGACCCAGGTCTCTTTTACACATGTATATACAACATCAATATACACATTATACCCAAACATATACTCATTAAAATACAAAAACAAGTCATGAGAAAATATATTGAGACCTAGATCTCTTTTCCACATGTATATACAACATCAATACTAAACATTATACCCAAACATATACTCATTAAAATACAAAAACACAGTCATGGGAAAATATATTGAGACCTAGATCTCTTTTCCACATGTATATACAACATCAATATACACATTATACCAAAACATATACTCATTAAGGGGCGGCAGGTAGCTTAGTGGGTAAGAGCTTTGTGCCAGTAACCGAAAGGTCGCTGGTTCTAATTCCAGAGCCGACTAGGTGAAAAAATCTGTCGATGTGCCCCTTGAGCAAGGCACTTAAACCTAATTGCTCCTGTAAGTCGCTCTGGATAAGAGCATCTGCTAAATGACTAAAATGTAAATGTAAATTAAAATACAAAAACACAGTCATGGGAAAATATATTGAGACCTAGGTCTCTTTACACATGTACATACAACATCAATATACACATAATACCCAAACATATACTCATTAAAATACAAAAAACACAGTCATGAGAAAATATAAGTGAGACCTAGATGCAGGAACCAACCATGGTTATAATGACTTGTTTGTGTAGCTGTATAAAGGGACTGAAAAGGGACGTCCCTTTTTCAGAGAGAGTTTCATCGGGCTTGTATTGAGTTTGTGAACCTCTCTCGTGATAATAAAGATTGCTTCATTTACTTTGAATTTGAGTCCTTAGTGGTGAATTTAAACTAAAAGCAGATTTACCCAGCTCGGTGGAGCCCCTGGGAACCTCAAGAGTTAACCAATCCTGTGAACGGGTTAAACAACTCAGGTGTCTATACTTCCAACAGCAAAGTTAGATAAGACAGAAGGTTATGGAGTAGGGCCTTGCTAAACAAAAAGGGGGTAATGTAGAAATTCTACGGGTCTTTAGCGAAGTCCAGCCAACCTTTTGATACAGGATGCAGTGATGAGTATCAAACCTGTCGCCTGTAACGAAAACGAAGGGCACTGTGGTAGATGGCATCCAAAGGGTTAGAGTAGTAGCAGCTGCACTGCGATAAATAATATCACCATAATCAAGAACAGATAAAAGGTTGACTGAATAATCTGCTTCCTACTGCTTAGAGAAAGGCACAATTTGTTTCTGTAGAAAAGCCAACTTTAAATCTTAGCTTCTTAACCAGCTTATCTAAACTCAGCAAAAAGAAACGTCCCTTTTTTCAGGACCCTGTCTTTCAAAGATAATTCAAAAATCAAAATAACTTCACAGATCTTCATTGTAAAGGGTTTAAACACTGTTTCCCATGCTTGTTCAATGAACCATAAACAATTAATGAACATGCACCTGTGGAACGGTCGTTAAGACACTAACAGCTTACAGACGGTAGGCAATTAAGGTCACAGTTATGAAAACGTAGGACACTAAAGATGCTGCTTACTACTGACTCTGAAAAACACCAAAAGAAAGATGCCCAGGGTACCTGTTCATCTGCGTGAACGTGCCTTGGGCATGCTGCAAGGAGGCATGAGGACTGCAGATGTGGCCAGGGCAATAAATTGCAATGTCCGTCAACTGTGAGACGCCGAAGACAGCGCTACAGGGAGACAGGACGGACAGCTGATCGTCCTCACAGTGGCAGACCACGTGTAACAACAGCTGCACAGGATCGGTACATCCGAACATCACACCTCGCGGGACAGGTACAGGATGGCAACAACAACTGCCCGAAGTTAGCACCAGGAACGCACAATCCCTCCATCAGTTGTGGCTTAGACCCACACAGTATGTTGTTAGACCCATACAGTATGTTGTTAGACCCATACAGTATGTTGTATCTTAGACCCATACAGTATGTTGTATCTTAGACCCATACAGTATGTTGTATCTTAGACCCATACAGTATGTTGTATCTTGGAGCCCATACAGTATGTTTGTATCTTGGACCCATACAGTATGTTGTATCTAGACCCATACAGTATGTTGTATCTAGACCCATACAGTATGTTGTATCTTAGACCCCATACAGTATGTTGTATCTTAGGACCCTTACAGTATGTTGTATGCCTAGACCCATACAGTACTGTTGTAGCTTAGACCCATACAGTATGTTTTAGACCCATACAGTATGTTGTATCTTCAGACCCATACAGTATGTTGTATCTTAGACCCATACAGTATGTTGTATCTTAGACCCATACAGTATGTTGTATCTTAGACCCATACAGTATGTTGTATCTTAGACCCATACAGTATGTTGTGGGCTTAGACCCATACAGTATGTTTGTAGCTTGGACCCACTACAGTATGTTGTATCTTAGACCCATACAGTATGTTGTATCTTAGACCCATACAGTATGTTTGTATCTTAGACCCATACAGTATGTTGTATCTTAGACCCATACAGTATGTTGTATCTTAGACCCATACAGTATGTTGTATCTTAGACCCATACAGTTGTTGTATCTTAGACCCATACAGTATATTGTATCTTAGACCCATACAGTATGTTGTAAGACCCATACAGTATGTTGTATCTTAGACCCATACAGTATGTTGTATCTTTAGACCCATACAGTATGTTGTATCTTAGACCCATACAGTATGTTGTATAGACCCATCGTATGTTGTACTCTTCAGACCCATACAGTATGTTGTATCTTAGACCCATACAGTATGTTGT
>NW_025537714.1:0-28769 GCF_020615455.1 Coregonus clupeaformis | reverse complement strand
TGCGATCCCGGCTGTCTGAGTCGGGTCCTGGTCGTAATCTCCCAATTTCAGGTTCGGGAACGCTCCGGGAGCGCTCTGGTTTCCTTACCTGCTTCCCATAGCAATCTGCACACCTGGGCCTAATTCGGCACCCCTTTCTTAGGTTCTGGCCCAACATCCAGTTCCTGCCGGATGGTAGCCATGAACAGGTAGGTGTTCTATGTATCAATTTGGAGCGTTCTAGCGTGAGTTTTGTTATTATTTTGTACTTTGTTGAGTTTTTGTGTTCTTACCTCCGTTTTGTTCCACCTGCAGTCACCGTCCGGGAACCACCCCTTACCTCTGCCTGATGGTTGGGCGGCTGCCCGAGCCATCACTGGACCCAGTACTGCACCCCCAACTACTCAACCACCGCCCGCTCTGTCCCTGGATTATACTGCACCTTTGTCGTATCTAATAAACCCCCTCACCTGTTCAACTCTCCTTGTCCTGGTCTGCTTTTGGGTTCTGGCTGAGGGAACTGTGACAGAACGATCCGGCCAAATATGAACCCGAAGCGGACCTGGACTCTGTTCGCTCATGCCATTACCCAGCAGGAGAAGATGTTGGGCGCATCTTAGGCCATGGTACTACAGGAGATCGCGTTGTCAGTTCGGAACCTTTCTACCGGCCTGACGGAGGTCCAGAACCAACGCAGTGTCCGGTGGAGGACTACACTGCCGTTTCACCCATCTCGCCTGCCGCTTCTAAGTTGTGTCCCTCCGTGAGCCCAAGGTTCCGCGCCTTGGATAAATATGAGGGGAGCTGGGAAGATGCCGTTCCTTCCTTATGCAGTGTGGATTAGTGTTCGATCTACAGCCCTACTCTTATGCCACTGACAAGGCTAGGATAGCCTTTTTGATTGGAGTTGCTGCGTGGTCGAAGGCCGCTGGAGTGGGCTTCAGCCGTTTGGGGGACGCTAGGATCCCTGCATGGCTTCATACCAGGGGTTCACGGCCGAGATGAGAAAGCTCTTCATCATTCCGTCCGAGGGAGGGGACGCAGCTAGCGTCTGTTTTCTCTTCACCAAGGAACTCGCAGCGTGGCCGACTTCGTGATCGAGTTCAAGACGTTGGCTGTGAGAGTGGGTGAACAGGAGTCTTTGCGCGCGGAGCCTTTTAACCAGGGCCTGTCGGAGCGGCTCAAGGATGAGTTGATCTCCTATCCGGACCTAGTGACCTGGACAGCTTGGTAGCCTTGTCTATTCGGGGTGGATAATTCGAGTCCGAGAGCGAAGGAGGAGAAGCAATGGGGTCCGTCCAATCGATCAGCTTCTCAGTTCCCAGTCGGATCGGGTGGTGGACCGGAACACGTCGATCATTCTCCACCACTTAGGATTAGTGGAGAGGACCTCTCTCCCCGATTCTGAACCCATGCAAGTGGGGCGGAACGGGTTAACCAAGGAGGGCGTCAACATAGGGCGTAAGACCAACTGCTGCCTCTACTGTGGTCGCTCGGGACATTACATCTCCACTTGTTCCCGCGGTCATCAAACTGCCCGGCTCGCTAAAGTTGGGAGGACTTTTAGCGAAAGCCAGTTTCAACCTCTCAGTACCTCTGCTCAGACCCCGCTTCCGGCTACCCTTGAACAGGAATCAGAGCTTAGCGCTTAACGCTTTTATCGATTCAGGTGCCGATGGAAGCTTTCTTGACTGCCGAAGTTGGTGTGGAACAGCTGGGGCTTTCCCAGACTTACCGGAAGCCATTGAGCGACCACTCTGAACGGCAGTAGTCTGGCACGTATCCGATGGCGAGGACTGAACCGGTTAAGATGCGGTTGTCGGGGAATCATTGGGATGATTTCATTTTTCATTCTGCCGTCTTCCCATGTTCCCTCTGGTCCTTGGATACCCCTGGCTGAAGGAACACAATCCCACGTTCGATTGGGCGGCGGGCAAGGTAACAGTTGGAGCCTTGATTGTCATGCTAACTGTCTCAAGACTGCCTGCCCCATTCGGTTCCCAGTCAGGTGATTGAGGCTAAACCCCCAGATTTGTCCCTGGTTCCCGAGACATATCACGATTTGGGGGAAGTTTTCAGTAAGCAGAAGGCTCTGTCACTTCCTCCCCACCCGACCATATGATTGTGCCATCAACCTGGTTCCTGGAGCTGTCTACCCCAAGGAAGGTTATACAGTATCTCCCGACCTGAACGTGAGGCGTTGGAGACCTACATCAAGGAGTCCCTAGCTGCTGGTCTCGTTCGTCCTCGTCATCACCCCCTGGGGGCAGGATTCTTCTTTGTGGGAAAGAAGGATGGCTCTCTTCGACCGTGTATTGATTATCGGGGGTTGAAATGACATCACGGTCAAGAACAAGTATCCCCTGCCCTTGATGAGTTCTGCCTTCGACTCCTTACAGGGTGCTACGGTGTTCACCAAGCTAGACCTACGCAATGCGTATCACCTGGTCCGGATCAGAGAGGGGGACTGCAGTGGTTGACGGGTTTCAATACACCGATGGGTCCCCGAGTATCAGGTGATGCCGTTTGGACTGACCAATGTTCCAGCGGTATTCCAGAGTATGGTGAACGACGTCCTGAGAATATGATCGGTCTCTTTGTGTTTGTTTACCTGGATGACATTCGAATCTTCCTCGAAGGAACCTTCCGACCCACGTCCAGCATGTCCGGCAGGTTCTGCAGCGATTGTTGGAGAATCGTCTGTTCGTGAAGGCCGAGAAGTGCGAGTTTCACGCCCACACTACATCTTTTTTCGGGTACATCATCTCAGGGGTGAGATTAGGGATGGATCAGGAGAAGAGGTTAGGCGGTTCTGGAATGGGTCCAGCCCGGTGCACGAGATTGCAACTCCAGAGATTTTTGGGGTTTGCGAATTTCTACCGCAGATTCATCCGGGATTACAGCCGTGTGGCCGCCCCGTTAACTGCCTTGACTTCCAGTATCAGGACCTTCAAGTGGAATCCGGAGCGGATCGAGAGCGTTTCTGGATTTGAAGACGATTCACTATACGACCGATTCTCTCTCGACCGACACGGCCCGTCGTTGCGTTGAAGTGGACGCGTCTGATGTGGGAGTTGGCGCCATCCTGTCGCAGCGATGCTCCACGGACATAAACTCCATCCCTGCGCCTACTTACTCTCGTCGCCTTTCGCCTGCAGAGAGGAATTACGATGTGGGTAACCGGGAAGCTTCGCGGTGAAACTTGCCTTGGAGGGTGGCGCCACTGGTTGGAGGGGGCGGAGCAACCGTTATGTCTGGACTGACCACAGAATCTTGCTTACGTGCAATCGGCTAAACGTCTCAACTCCCGTCAGGCCAGGTGGGGCGTTGTTTTTCGGACTAATTCAAGTTTGCCCTGACGTTCCGACCTGGATCTAAGAACGGCAAGGCGGGCGCCTTGTCCCGGATGTTCTCCAAGACGGAGGAGAGTGGGTCCAAGACCGAGACTATTCTCCCCGGAACTGCGTCGTGGGAGCAGTGATGTGGAAGATTGAGGAGGAGGTGCTGGCGGCCCTTCGAACTCAGCCCGGTCCCGATAACGGTCCACCGGGTCGGTTGTTTGTGCCTGAGTCGAATTCGTCCTGCTGTCCTCTAAATGGTCCCCACGCCAGCAAGATGGCTTGTCACCCAGCGTGGCTCGGACTATGGCGTTTCTTCGCAGCGTTTTTGGTGGCCTGCCATGGCTTGAGGATACTCGGGGTTTTGTTGCTGCCTGTCCAGTGTGTGCGCAGAATAAGAGTACCAATCGGCCCAGCTCTGGACTACTTCACCCCCTTCCTATTCCCAGCGGGTCCCATGGTCGCATCTGGCCCTGGACTTCGTCACCGGGGTTGCCCGCTTCTGAGGGGTAACACGGTCGTTCGGACTATCGTGGACAGATTCAGCAAGTTCGCCCACTTTGTGCCTATTGCCAAGCTTCCCTCTGCCTCGGAGGCGTCCGGATCCTGGTTAGGGAGGTTTTCAGGGTCCACGGTTTGCCCAGTGATATATCGTTTCCGACCGTGGCCCTCAAAGTTTACCTCTGCTGTCTGGAAGTCCTTCTGTTTGGCCATTGGAGCTACAGTCAGTCTCACATCTGGTTTTCACTCCCCAATCCAATGGTCAGGCGGAGAGAGCCAACCAGAAGATGGAATCCACGCTACGCTGTCTGGTCTCTTCCCAACCCCACCTCCTGGGCCTCTCAGTTGCCTTGGGTTGAGTATGCCCACAATACTCTCCCTACATCTGCCACTGGGATGTCTCCCCTTCCAGTGCCTGTATGGTTACCAACCTCCCCTGTTCCCTTCTCAGGAGAAGGAGCTCTCAGTGCCTTCTGTTTCAGGCTCCATATTCGCGTTGCCACCGGACCTGGCATCGGGCCAGAAAGGCACTCCTTAGAGGTTCGAACGGTATCAGCTCCCAGGCGAATCGTCGCCGGATACCCGCTCCCACCTATACCCATCGAGATAGGGTTTGGTTGGCCACACGGGATCTTCCGTTACGGACTGGAGTCTAGGGTTGTTACCGAAGTTTATTGGTCCGTTTGTGGTGGAGAAGGTGAGATCAATCCAGTGGCAGTAGCGACTCAAACTACCGGGACGCTCAGAGTCCATCCCCACCTTTCATGTCTCCTGCCTCAAGCCTGTCTTCCTCAGTCCTCTGTTGCCTCCCCTCCGCCTCCTCCTCCTCCTCTCGGATGATCGGAGGTGGTCCTGCCTACACGGTGCGTCGCCGATTATGGATTCCAGACGGCGGGGCCGGGGTTTCCAGTATCTCGTGGACTGGGAGGGGTATGGTCCTGAAGAGAGGTTGGATTCCGCGGCGACAGGTCCTAGATGCGGATCTCATCAGGGACTTTACCGCCTCCATCCTGGCGCTCCGGGGTCCGCCCGGTGGCGTTCTCGGAGGGGGTACTGTAACGATCCCGCTGTCTGAGTCGGGTCCTGGTCGTAATCTCAGTTTCCCGAGTGGTTCGGGACGCTCGAGCGCTCTGGTTTCCGCACCTGCTTCCCATTAGCAATCTGCACACCTGGGCCTAATCAGCACCTTTCTTAGGTTCTGGCCCAACATCCAGTTCCTGCCGGATCGGTTAGCCATGAACGTAGGTGTTCTGTGTATCAGTTTAGAGCGTTCTAGCGTGAGTTTTGTTATTTTGTACTTTGTTGAGTTTTTGTGTGTTCTTACCTCCGTTTTTGTTCCACCTGCAGTCACCGTCTCGGAACCTTCACCCCACCTCTGCCTGATGGTCGGCGGCTACCGAGCCACCTGGACCGCATCTGCACCCCCCAACTACTCAACCACGCCGCCTCGCTCTGTCCCTGGATTATACTGCACCTTTTGTCGTATCTAATAAACCCTCACCTTCGTTCAACTCTCCTTGTCCTGGTCTGCTTTTGGGTTCTGGCTGAGGGAACTGTGACAGTGCTACCTTAAATAATAGTTGAATACATCAGAAGTACCCTTAAGGAAAAACAATATGATTTCACATGTAAAAATGTGTTTTTGGAACACTTCACATATGACATTTCACTTGTGAAAACGTGTTTATTTTTTACACTTCACGTGATCTTTCATATGTGAATACATGTGGTTTTGGAACAAATAACATGTTTAAAAAAATGGATTTGGAACACTTCAGATGTGACATTTAACATGTGAAAACATGTAGTTTTGGAACACTGCACATGTGACATTTCAAATGTGAAAACGTGGTTTTGGAACAAATGTCACATGTGAAAACATGGTTTTGGAAAACTTCACGTGACATTTCACATGTGAAAACGCGGTTTTGGAACACTACACATGTGAAAACAAAAATGTGTCATTATGATACACACAGTGCTTTTAATATACAGTACAGTCGTGGTCAAAAGTTTTGAGAATGACACAAGTATCGGTCTTCACAAAGTTTGCTGCTTCAGTGTTTTTAGATATTTTTGTCAGATGTTACCATGGTATACTGAAGTATAATTACAAGCATTCCATAAGTGTCAAAGGCCTTTATTGACAATTACATTAAGTTTATGCAAAGAGTCAATATTTGCAGTGTTGACCCTTCTTTCTCAAGACCTCTGCAATCCACCCTGGCATGCTGTCAATTAACTTCTGGGCCACATCCTGACTGATGGCAGCCTATTCTTGAATAATCAATGCTTGGAGTTTGTCAGAAATTGTGGGTTTTTGTTTGTCCACCTGCCTCTTGAGGATTGACCACAAGTTCTCAATGGGATTAAGGTCTGGGGAGTTTCCTGGCCATGAACCCAAAATGTCAATGTTTTGTTCCCCGAGCCACTTAGTTATCACTTTTGCCTTATGGCAAGGTGCTCCATCATGCTGGAAAAGGTATTGTTCGTCACCAAACTGTTCTTGGATGGTTGGGAGAAGTTGCTCTCAGAGGATGTGTTGGTACCATTCTTTATTCATGGCTGTGTTCCTAGGCAGAATTGTGAGTGAGCCCACTCCTTGGCTGAGAAGCAACCCCCACACATGAATGGTCTCAGGATGCTTTACTGTTGGCATGACACAGGACTGATGGTAGCGCTCACCTTGTCTTCTCCGGACAAGCTTTTTTCCGGATGCCCCAAACAATCGGAAAGGGGTTTCATCAGAGAAAATGACTTTACCCCAGTCCTCAGCAGTCCATTCCCTTCACTGGAACTAAGGGGCCTAGCCCGAACCATGAAAAACAGCCCATAATGTTATTTCTCCTCCACCAAACTTTACGTTGGCTACTATTCATTGGGGCAGGTAGCGTTCTCTTGGCATCCGCCAAATCCAGATTAGGCCGTTGGACTGCCAGATGGTGAAGAGTGATTCAGCACTCCAGAAAACACATTTCCACTGTTCCAGAGTCCAATGGCGGCAAAGCTTTACACCACTCAGCTGGCGCTGCATTGCGCATGGTGATCTTAGGCTTGTGTGTGGCTGCTCGGCCATGGAAACCCATTTCATGAAGCTCCCGACGAACAGTTCTTGTGCTGACGTTGCTTCCAGAAGCAGTTTGGAACTCGGTAGTGAGAGACAGATTTTACGGCCTTCAGCATTCGCCGTTCCCGTTCTGTGAGCTTGTGTGGCCTACCACTTTGCGGCTGAGCCGTTGTTGCTCCTAGACGTTTCCACTTCACAATAACAGCACTTATAGTTGACAGGGCAGCTCTGCAGGGCAGGGAATTTGTCGAACTGACTTGGAAAGGTGACATCCTATGAGGTTGAAAGCCACTGAACTCTTCAGTAAGGCCATTCTACTGCCAATGTTTGTCCATGGAGATTGCATGTCTGTGTGCTTGATTCTATACACCTGTCAGCAACAGGTGTGGCTGAAATAGCCAAATCCACTAATTTGAAGGGGTGTCCACATACTTATGAGAGCGAGGCGTTTTCCGCTGGCGAACAAACAAACGTTCTCGACACTCGCTCTTTAAAGGACTAGCGCTCTTTTTGCTCACTGCTAGGTCACAAATGGCACCCTATTACCTTTATAGTTTGGCCACATTTTGACCATGGCCATAGGGGCTCTGGTCAAAAGTAGTGCAGTATATATCTGAATACATGGCATTTGGGACGTAACCTCTCTCTCTTTTTTTTGTTTCAAATGAACTACAGGTTCAGATACTGTATGTGTGCTACAGAGGACAATTAAAGTCTCTATTGCTGTTTAATATATGTTTAATTAACACTAAACCTCAGAAGAACAGTTGTGCTACAGGTGCCTCCTAAATGGCACCTTATTCTCTATATCAGGGGTCTCCAACCCTGTTCCTGGAGAGCTACCCTCCTGTAAGAGTTTACTCCAACCCCAGTTGTAACTAACCTGGTTCAGTTTATCAACCAGCTAATTATTAGAATCAGGTGTGCTAGATTAGGGTTGGATGAAAACCTACAGGACGGTGGCTCTCCAGAACTGGGTTGAGAGCCATGCTCTCCTTCTTATAGTGCACTACTTTTGACCATAGCCCTATGGGGTTCCCTATGGCCTGATCAAAAGAAGTGCACTATGTAGCGAATAGGGTGCATTTGGGACACAACCATAGTGTTATGGCATTTCCAATCATTTCACATATGAGGTATGGTGGACCTGGTCTTATCATGTGTTGAATTTCGGGTAAAAGACGAGGGAGAAATGTAGTAGTTTTATTAGATAGAGAGATTCATCCTCCTGATTCTATGGTTCAAAATCTCAGATGTTGTGTCCCAAATGGCAGCATATTCCCCTAAGAGCTGGTCCAAAGTAATGCACTATATAGGGAATAGTGTAAAACTTTGGATGCAGCCAGAATGTAGCTCCACAGAATGGAGCTCTGTAGAAGGTTTCTGTGCCGAAGCTTCCATGTACCACAGTTGTTTTTGTCAATGTTTCCCTTTTGTGAATTATACATATTATATGCCTTATCTGTGAATTTCAGCAGCCCACTATGGAACCATTTCTTCTCTATGGAAGCTCTCAAATGTCTACTTTGGAAAATCTGCCTCAGCAGCAGAAGCAGAAGAGAAACACATTTACTGTGATGGGACCTGTCAGTGTGTGTGTTGCACACGCACGCACACACACACAACATTTATATACACACACACATCTCCTGAGGTCTGCGGGAATTTTAACTCTACCAACAAAGACATGGGAAGGGATGCCACTGTTCTGTTCCCTATGGCAGGATAAATCATTGATGCACCTCTCTTCTTCTCTCTCTCTTTTGTCCATTACCGGTTTCTCCGCCTCCTCTGTCAGTTTGTGTGAAGGTCTACCTAGAGTATCTGCCATCTTTTATGATTCCTTACTCTACCACCACATACCAACAGCAGCACTCTAGGTTGAGTTTTGTGTCTGCCTTTTTGTTTACCTCTCTCAAAGAGATGGCTGCACTTAGTGAATCTAGACAGTGCCGTTAGGCCATTTTTCTTTTGTAATGCTCACTGACGTGATGTGTGTTCACGTCTTGTGTTTGTGTTCTGGTCCTGTGTATGTGTATCTCTCGTCCTGTGTGTGACTGTGTGTGTGTGTCTGTGTGCTGTGTTTCTCCGCCTCTCAGAGGCAACAGGCAGTTCTTCCACTCCTCCATTCCATGTGAAACATTCCAAAGGAAATTTAATCAGAGCTGCCCCCTGGAGAGACTAGTTCATGTAGAATTCATCTTACAGGGATTGCTCATGTTCACATGCTCTTAGGGAGGCTGTGTGTGCGTGTGTATGAGTGAGTGAAAGTGTGTGAGTGAAAATCTGTGTGAGTGAGTAACAGAGATGTAAGCTATCTCACAGATGCAGAGAGTGTCGACTCGAGTCACATTACTTGGATCGAGTCACAAATTAAATAACTTGAGACTTGACTTGGACTTGGAGCCTGAAGACTCGGGACTCGACTTTGACTCTGATACTGATGACTTGAAATTATCTGGCCATGTTTGTAACATTTTGTCACTAATTTTATTCACAAAGTCTCAGTGGATTTCTCTCCCACGGAGCCAGAGACACTGACGCATTTGCAAAAAAAACAGACTGGACGGTGAAATGCACACTTTTTCGGCCCTCTGATTGGACCAGCAAACTGTCAATCAACACAGATCGGGTGAGCTAGCGCCGTGAGAAGGTTTTGGGGGGTTGCGAGTGTGAAACTGAATGGAAAAAAATATATTAAAACAGTTACAGAGTTTAATAGCTGTGGTAGGAGAAAACTAAGGATGGATCAACAACATTGTAGTTACTCCACAAATCTAACTAACCTAATTGACAGAGTAAAAAGAAGGAAGGCTGAACAGAATTTAAATATTCCAAAACATGCATCTGGTTTGCAACAAGGCACTAAAGTAATAGTGCAAAAAATGTGCCAAAGAAATTCACTTTTTGTCCTGAATACGAAGTGTATGTTTGGGGCAAATCCAATACAACACATTACTGAGTACCACTCTCCATATTTTCAAGCATAGTGGTGGCTGCATTATGTTATGAGTATGGTTGTAATCGTTAACGACTAAGGAGTTTTTCAGGATAAAAAAGAAACGGAATGGAGCTAAGTATATGCAAAATCCTAGAGGAAAACCTGGTTCAGTCTAATTTCCACCAGACCCTGGGAGATGAATTCACCTTTCAGCAGGACAATAACCTAAAACACAAGACCAAATCTACACTGGAGTTGCTTACCAAGAATACAATGAATGTTCTGAGTTGCCGAGTTACAGTTTTGACTTAAATCTACTTGAAAATCTATGGCAAGACCTAAAAAATGGTTGTGTAGCAATGATTAACAAACAATTTGACAGAACTTTAGGAATTTTTAAAATAATAACGGCAAAATGTTGCACAATCCAGGTGTGGAAAGCTCTTAGATACTTACTCAGAAAGACTCACAGCTGTAATCACTGCCACAGGTGCTTCAACAAAGTATTGACTCAAGGGTGTGAAGCTACTTCTGCAAATGAGATATTTCTGTATTTCATTTTCAATACATTTGCAAAAAATAAATAAAAACATGTTTCACTTTGTCATTATGTGGTATTGTGTGTAGATGGATGAGAAAAAAATATAAAATTAATCAATTTTGAAATCAGGCTGTAACACAACAAAATGTGGAATAAGTAGGGGTTATGGACACTTACTGCAAGGCACGGAGTATACCAAACATTAGAAACACCTTCCTAATATTGAGTTGCCCTTAGAACAGCCTCAATTCATCGGCGCATGGACTTTACAAGGTGTTGAAAGTGTTTCACACGGATGATGGCCCATGTTGACTCAATGCTTCCCACAGTTGTGTCAAGTTGGCTGGATGTCCTTTGGGTGGTGGACCATTCCTGAGACACATGGGAAACTGTTAAGTGTGAAAAAGCCAGCAGCGTTTCAGTTCTTGACACAAACCGGTGCGCCTGGCACATACTACCATACCCTGTTCAAAGGCAGTTAAATCTGTTGTCTTGCGCATTCACCCTCTGAATGGCACACATACATAATCCATGTCTCAATTGTCTCAAGGCTTAAAGATCCTTCTTTAAACTGTCTCCCCCTTCATCTACAGTATACTGATTGAATTCGGATTTAACAATTGACATCAATAAGGATCATAGCTTTCACCTGGATTCACCTGTTCAGTCTATGTCATGGAAGATTCTTAATGTTTTGTATACTCAGTGTATATACCTGAGTTGTGGTACTGGCTAAATGTCTAAATAGCTGTAACATTGTAATACCTTCAATAATTATGGGATGAAGATGTAACATTCTGGCAAATTAATTACGATATTTGTGAGGGGAAGAAAAAATACTACAGACAGATCATGCTTTCCATCCGATCCTGCAACCCCTGCTGCAGACAGGTAGGCTGTATGATCCTGCTTGCTCTGGTCTCCAGAGAAGTTACAATGTGACATGATAGCCCTAGTCGATGTTGATTGCGAACATGAATAACTTTCAGCTCAAAATGCAGGTGTAAAACACAGTTTTATTATCTAACTTGCGTTTAGAAAATGCTTCACCGTTTATGGTCTAATGACTGTATGGCTGTAACTACATTTGCGCAGCGATTGTGCGCACGTTTGCCATGTGCATGTGCGGGGGTTGCAAGCTTTGAACCAATGCTTTTTGGGGGTCGCGGGTCAAAAAGTTTGAAAACCACAGAGCTAGCGAACAGATTGCTGATTTGCTGTACAGTTATGGGATCGGGTGCAGCGCAAACGTCAAATTGTAGTAAAATAATATGAATCGATTACTTTGTAAGCTCACCAGCAATTGGGCATCAAGCAATAATGACTACCACAGGCCTACTGGTCTTTTGGTATGTCAAAATTGCTTGAAATTTGGAATTTGTTGTTCAAATTAATACAATTACATAATCAAAATGTAAAGGGCTGTCTAAGTAGCCTCAATAAATAGACAAAGATTTGTAGTTGAACAAGTCATTGCCTGTATATATACTTGACTTTAAAAAAAATGTGTGACTCGACTAGACTTGACTTGCTCTTAGAATACACGGCTTGAACTTGACTCCAAGACTCGACCCCCTTCTACTTGGGACTCGACTTGAGACTTGGACCTTGTGACCTGAGACTTGCTTGTGACTTGAATAATAGTGTATTGGTCCCTCCTCTGCATAGATGTTGTAGTGTCCTGTCTGTGCTTTCGCATTGATCACTGAAACACAGAGCCCTGTATCCAAGGGTGGAAAGAGTAATGAAACATCCTACTCAAGTAGAAGTACTGTTATTGTATTTTTTATATATATATATATATTTTTAGGGGGTAGATCAGCTTTAAAATTGCAGATAGATTGTAGCTTCCATCAATGTAATTGTCTTCATCACTTCCTATCCCCCATATATTGTTTTGCAAATATATATATACATACAGTACATACATACACACATATACATACACATATAAATACATACATACACATTCATACATACATATAAATACACACACATACATTTATATATATATATATATATATATATATACATATCATTTTTATATATTTTACTTTATAACTTTGTAACCTGGCCATCCCTCCCCTAATTGTAGTAAACTAGTGAACAACAACGCTTAGGCCTCTACTTCCAGCTTATACATACTATATACATTTTATGGACAGTCTATTTTACAATTGTTATATTTTGTTTGTTTTTACTGTTACGGTCCGGCACTGTTGGTCCTGCCCCCGCTTGTTTCCCTTTTCCTTTTTTCCCCTGTGTGTGTTGTCTGTGTCTCTCCCCCTGCTGTGCAGCCCAGTCAGAGGATCTAGGTCAGGGGCGTGGCCATTCTCTCTCATGCTCAGTCACCTCCAGCTGCGGCTCATTGTCACCAATCAACCAGCAGTTATCTACCCGGGCTGGACACCTCTCCAGCGCCAGTTCGTTTCCTACAACACACCTGTGATCCCGTCTGTTCCTGCTGCCTGCCTGCCTGCCTGCCATTCCCACGCCGCAAACCTGCTCCTCTGTTGTCTGATATCCTCGTCATCCAGCTCTCTGGACTACTGGCTCTCCACCCCACTCAGCTCCTACCCCGGCCTGAAGCTTCCTCCACCCTGAACTGCTTCTCTCTGCCAAAAACACGCTGAATAAATTACATCCTAATTCACCCTCTTTGTCCGTGTGTCCGTCTCTTGCACCTGAGTCCCCCACCCAACCTAATAGAACGAACTGGCCAAACATGGACTCAGCAGAATGCCACATGAAACAACGGGTGATGGCGTACAACGCGCCCTCCATTCACAGGGAATGTTATTGGGACAACACGACCAACTCATCCGGACTCTATTGGATAACAACCAGCAGTTGTTGGATCAAGTATCTCATCTCACCTCTCAGGTAGCTAACCTGGTAACACTCACTACCCCTTCCTCCCTCTGTTTCTCCTCCACCTGTTCCTCCTACAGTGGCTCCAGGCTCGGCTTCCGCTCCTGCCCTTCGGGAACCCCCTACAACCTCACCCGGAACCTTTCACCGGGGACCTGAACAAATGCCGTGGTTTCCTGCTTCAGTGCCGCTTGGTGTTCCAACAGAAGCCCCTGTCCTTCTCCACGGAATCCTCAAAGGTACATTACGGCTCTGGGGTTACTGAGGGCAAAGCTTTGATTTGGGCAGAAGCGGCTTGTTCTACTCAGCAGATTGCCAGCCTGTCGTTTGACGATTTTTCCTCTCAATTGGAAATTGTGTTTGATCACCCGGACCATGCCGGGACCGGCCACAAAGAGACTGTTGAAGCTACGACAGGGCACGGGTAGCGTGGCTGAATACGCCATTGATTTTTGGACTTGGCAGCGATTCCAAGTGGAATGACGAAGCTCTTCCAGGGAGCGTTTGTTAACGGTTTGAGTGACACGATCAAGGATGAACTAGCTGTTCGTGATGAGCCTGCTAACCTTCATTCTCTCGTTTCCCTTGCTACACGAATAGACAACAGGCTCACGGGAGAGGAGACAGGAGAGGGGCGGTCGGGTCCGCTCGCAGGCGGGCCCCTCGCTTTCTGCAACCCGAGCAACACCACCACTCGGACACCGCCCACACATCTCAGCGGATCCCTCCACGGAACTAGACGAGCCATGCAGCTGGGCCGTGCTCGTCTGTCCCCTGCCGAAAAGGAGCGGCGCATGCGGGCTGGTGAGTGCATTTACTGTGGGGACCGGTACTCATTTCCTGGTTAACTGTCCGGTTCGCCCAAAAGACCAAGCTCGTAAGTAAAGGTGGCGTGCTTGCGAGTGCTACACCTGACTCAATGCCCACAGCACCCCGCCTAGTTATCCCAGCTACAGTCCAGTTCAGGAATCTGTCTCTCCCATTAGCTGCTCTCTATTGACTCTGGTGCTGAGGATAGTTTCCTTGACGTTAACCTGGTCACTCAGGCGGAGATCCCTGTTAAGCCCCTGCCTAAGCCTATAACAGTAACCGCTATAGACGGCCATCAGTTTGCCAACATCACCCACCAAACTGTCCCCGTTTCTCCGTGCTGTCCGGCAATCACAAAGAAACCATCCAGTTTAAAGTAGTCTCCTCCTCGGCCTCCCCTCTTTATCCTCGGTTTCCCTTGGCTTAGCCTTCACAACCCCCATATTGGACTGGCAAAACCACAAGATACACAGTTGGAGCACTCACTGCCATTCTGCTTGCCTTGGGTCGGCTATTCCGCCTCGGTAGGTTCCCCTGTTTCCCCTGTCAAACCCTCAGACCTCTCTTCAGTCCCTGAAGAGTACCTGGACCTGGCCGAGGTATTCAGTAAATCAAAGCACTCTCACTACCACCTCATAGGCCATACGATTGCGCTATTGAGTTACTGCCTGGAGCCCCTTTGCCGTCCAGTCGGCTTTTCAATCTGTCCCCGTCCTGAGAGAGAAGCTATGAAACCTACATAGGCGACTCCCCTAACCTCTGGCATCATTCGTCCCTCATCTTCCGCTGTTGGTGCTGGGTTCTTTTTGTTGAGAAGAAGGACAAGACATTACGCCCCTGCATTGACTACAGAGGACTAAATAACATCACAGTCAGAAATACGTACCCTGCCTCTCATCAACTCAGCATTTGAACCCCTTCATGGTGCCACCGTGTTTACCAAACTCGACCTGCGTAACGCTTACCACCTCGTTAGGATCAGGCAGGGAGACGAATGGAAGACTGGGTTCAATCCACCCCTCTCGGACACTTTGAATACCTAGTCATGCCATTTGGTCTCACTAACGCCCAGCAGTGTTTCAGGCCATGGTTAACGATGTGTTGAGGGGATTTTCTACACCGTTTTGTGTTTGTCTATTTGGATGACATTCTAATATTCTCTAAGTCACAGGATGAACACGTCTCCCACGTCCGTCTGGTTCTCCAACGCCTCATGGAAAATAAACTGTATGTGAAAGCAGAAAAATGTGAGTTCCACCGGCAGTCCGTCCCCTTTTTGGGGCTTTATTATCGAGCGGGGGACAAGTGTCACCAGACCCTGACAAGATCAGAGCGGTTGCGGAGTGGCCCACACCCACGTCTCGGAAGCAGCTAACGCTTCCTGGGCTTCGCCAACTTCTACCGCCGCTTCATCAGGGGTTTCAGCCGAGTGGTTGCCCCCTGACCAAGCTCACCTCCCCTAAGGTGCCATTCCTGTGGACGCCTGAGGCCGAGTCAGCCGTGAGTACATTGAAGGAACTGTTTTCTCCACCTCACCTGTTCTTATTCATCCAGACACTAGTTTGCAGTTCATTGTGGAAGTGGACGCCTGATTCGGGGGGTGGGGGGCTGTTCTGTCACAACGTTCCCCCACGGACCAGAAGCTCCATCCTGTGGCCTTTTTCTCCAGGAGATTGACCCTGCTGAGAAGAACTCTGACGTGGGTAACCGGGAGTTGCTTGCTGTCAAGTTGGCGTTGGAGGAGTGGGAGGCACTGGCTAGACGGAGCAGAACAACCTTCATAGTCTGGACAGACCACAAGAACCTGGCCTACATCCAGTCATCCAAGAGGCTAAACTCCCCCGTCAGGCCAGATGGGCTCTGCTTCTTCAGCAGGTTCAAGTTTATTTTAACATATCGTCCTGGCACACGTAATGTCAAGCCTGATGTCTCTCTCTCGCCAGTTTACAGACAATGAAGACTCCAGCAATCCCCGAACCTGTTCTACCCGCTTCCTGTTTGGTGGCGGCTGTTCACTGGGAGATCGAGTCCCCTCGTCCGATCGGGCACAAGAGTCGGAACCTGACCGGCCGATGGCCCCCCGACCTTCTCTATGTTCCCGAGCCGTGCGGCGCCGCAGAGTGCTCAACTGGATCCACACCTCGCGCTTCCTCCTGCCACCCTGGTATGAACCGTACACTGTCGCTACTGAAGAGGCACTTTGGTGGCCATCCGTCGAGACTGACGTCCGGGAATACGTGGCGGCCTGTTCCATCTGTGCCCAAAATAAGGCTTCCCACCGGGCTCCTTCGGGCCTGCTGCGGCCTCTCCCAGTCCCGAGTCGTCCTTGGTCTCACGTGGGCTTGGACTTCGTCACTGGACTTCCTATGTCTGAGGGTAATGACACCATACTCACCATCGTGGACAGATTCTCTAAATCTGCCCATTTTGTTGCATTACCAAAATTACCGTCTGCCAGTGAGACAGCCGACCTTTTTGTCCTACATGTATTCCGTCCCCATGGAATACCTGTGGACATAGTGTCCGATAGAGGCCCACAGTTCATTTCGGGTATGGAAGGAGTTTTGTTCTGCTCTGAGGTGCCTCTGTCAGTCTCTCATCAGGTTTCCATCCCCAGTCCAATGGCCAGACTGAGAGGACCAATCAGGACCTGGAGGCTGCTCTACGCTGTGTGACATCCCAGAACCCGTCCACCTGGGCCAAACATCTCCCGTGGGTCGAATATGCCCACAATTCCTCACCTCCTCTGCCACCGGCCTCTCACCATTTGAGGCGGCTTTGGGGGTACCAACCGCCATTGTTCCCCCTCAGGAAAGGGAGTTAGCCGTCCCCGTCAGTTCAGGATAACCTTCTGCGCTGCCGCAAGGTGTGGGTGGACACCCGTGAGGCCCTTCTACGGACAGCAGAGCGTAACAAGAGAGTGGCGGACAGGCACAGGTAGTCGCTCCCAGTTCCAGCCTGGTCAGCGAGTCTGGCTCTCCTCCAGCAACATCCCCTGCGCACTGACTCCCGTAAGCTGTCGGGTATTTGGGTCCTTTCGAGATCGATTCCATCATCAACCCTTCGGCTGTTCGGTTGAAGCTTCCCCAGGCCATGAGAGTCCATCACATTTCACGTGTCCCAGTGAAGCTGGTCTCCCCAGCCCCTTTGTGTCCGCCTTGGATCCCCCTCCGCCACCGCGTATTGTGACTGACGGCACACCAGCCTACACGGTGCGGAGACTGCTGGACGTCCGGGAGGCGTGGTAGAGGCCTTCAGTACCTGGTGGACTGGGAGGGATACGGTCCCGAGGAGAGGTCCTGGATTCCCCGGCGGATTTATACTGGATCCTCAGCTGGTGGCTGATTTCCGTAGGGACCACCCCTGACAAGCCGGGTGGGTCGCCCGGGTGGCGCCGTTGAGGGGGGATACTGTTACGGTCCGGCACTGTTGGTCCTGCCCCCGCTTGTTTCCCCTTTTCCTTTTTTCCCCTGTGTGTGTTGTCTGTGTCTGTCTCCCCCTGCTGTGCAGCCCAGTCAGAGGATCTAGGTCAGGGGGCGTGGCCATTCTCTCATGCTCAGTCACCTCCAGCTGCGGCTCATTGTCACCAATCAACCAGCAGTTATTTACCCGGGGCTGGACACCTCTCCAGCGCCAGTTCGTTCCTACACCACCTGTGATCCCGTCTGTTCCTGCTGCCTGCCTGCCTGCCTGCCATTCCCACGCCGGCAACCTGCTCCTCTGTTGTCTGATATCCTCGTCATCCAGCTCTCTGGACTACTGGCTCTCCACCCCACTCAGCTCCTACCCCGGCCTGAAGCTACTCCACCCTGAACTGCTTCTCTCTGCCAAAACACGCTGAATAAATTACATCCTAATTCACCCTCTTTGTCCGTGTGTCCGTCTCTGCACCTGAGTCCCCCACCCAACCTAATATTTACTCCTGTCCTTCCTCTACCCTCAACCTCTCCCATCTATTTCTGATGTCCATCCGGATTGATTTCTATTTGCCATATATTTTTCAACTGTGCTGGGATGTTTCACAAAAGTTCTGAACCTTTCTATTCTCATTGTTTCTATAGATTGTAAATTGAAACAAGCATTTTTGGGGGCGGGCCTGCCCCCTAGGCCCGCCCATAGCGAGGATGTGTTTCAGCATTCCTGGACCTGTGACCAAAAACAAGCTACATATGGACAGTACCAAAACAAATGATCTAATGATTCGGTCTATTCGCAGCAAAATCTGCAGAGATGGGAAGGTTGTATCCCCCATAGAAATAACATTCTATAGGTTGCAAGAATTTTGTATTATAATTTAAATATAAATATTCTAAGTTTTGAATCCGGCGTCGTTTTGTGTATCAGCTCATAAACCATGTGCCATGGAATCGGTACGTCATGAATCAATTCCCAACTATTTGTTGTATTATTTGTTCTGTCGTTTCTGGTGGATGAAATTGAAATTGCAAACAACTTTCTATGGCTTGTTTTAGAAATAGTGATATTTGGGAGATTAGTTCCTATTCAAATAACTGAAAGTGAGAGGTTGTAATCTGAATAAAGGGAAAAAAGGCCATTCTTGAACATGGGGTGAGACATTCTTCCCTAATTTGCTAGAGAACCAGTTCGGATTTAAGTATAACTTTTGTATGACTGAAGCCTATCAGTAGAGAGGTCTAATGGTTTAATATTTAATCATTGCTGCCCTCCGAATTCATATTCATTATATAAATAGGCCAGTTTAATTTTGTCTGGCTTGCCGTTCCAAATAAAATTGAATATTTTTTTCTCATATAATTAAAAAAACTGTTCGCTAGGTGTAGGCAAGACCATAATCTGGGATATGACTAAAGAGTTAATCAGGGAGATTTTTCCACATATAGACAGGTATTTACCTTTCCTCTACGGTACATTTTATATATATATATATTGCTATCTATCTGTTCTGTATTTTCTTTGTTAGTATGGACTCTTGACCTAAATTGCTTTTGTTTTCGAGATGAGTACTGAATTGCATGGCCTCTAAAAGCACATTTAAAAGTGTCCCATACAATAAGGGATTAGCTGTACCTATGTTATGACGGAAAAATAGTATTTATAAATGGATAAGACGGCATTAGAAGAAAGGATAACTAGTAAAATAGTACATCTTCAAATACAACTAATTAGAACACAAAAGTACTCAATCAACATAGTGGAGATAAAAACACAGCAAACAGAAGACATAGAAGGCACAGTAGGGCATGTGTGGATGTATTGTGATGGAAGGTGTTGTGTGCGTTTTTGTGTTTGGAAAAGTGTGGCGAAAGGAATGGTTGCATATCCCAGAACCAATGTGTGTCTGTGAGCAGGGGTCGGAGAGAGAGCTTCAATTTGTGCAGATGAGGGATATAAATTTAATTTATTTTAATTGTCCTATCATGATGGAACGGTCCCCAACCCTATACCCTAGACACCCACCTGAGCGACCTATACACAAAGAGAAGTCCCCTTCTGTTTTATGGCCCTGCTGTAAGTTGCCTATTTGCAGCCCAAACAGAAAGATAAATGCGGTCAGAGACCTACTAGAGTAGCACCACCCCTCAAGATTCTGAGCCTGCCTGTCAGGGTTGGTTCTACAAAGCCAGAGCCCCTGATGGGAGAGCATAATATACATGGGAATTCTCAAAGCTGCTAATGAGAACCTTGGACGACCTTGTACCTAGCCGGTGGGGATTCGTGGTACCCTTTACCCAGGTAGTGGCAGTGCTGGCAACACTGGCTGCAGTAACCCATGGGGAGGGGGTCACACTTGGACAATCAGAGAGAGGGGGCATATTATTGTGGCCCTGGTGGCACAAAATAATCAAAGGTCTGACTGCACAGAGATGCTGGGGAAAATGGTCACAACGGGGACCAGCATGTGTGTGTTTCAGGGGAGGAGGGGGGTGGATCTGATTTCCATCACCTAGGACTTGACGTAGGTTAATCAAATCTCAAATTGTTGTCAATTTTTGCTCAATCTTGCATGCTTTCTCAAACAGCTGTAACTGTATATGCATTCGTAAATCAGGTCCTTTCTTGAGTTGGGCTCTGGGATGTAACAACCGGTGAGCATCTGAGTTTATGGTTGATTGTGGAGGAAAGGGGTTGTGAGTGTGTAAGAGTGTGTGTGTGTGTGTGTGTGTGTGTGTGTGTGTGTGTGTGTGTGTGTGTGTGTGTGTATCCCACATCCGTTGCAAGGGGGTAAGGATGTTAGGGAGAATGTAGGATGAACCACAGTAATTGTTTGCTAAATAATAATTGCTTGCCAAAAATGTAGGGCAATCCGGTTATAGGTATCAATCCTTTGCATGAACTGCTGACATTATTACGCATATCAATTGATATGATGGAAATTAAGATATGCAAGATATTTGAATAGATACATATTTTTAATAGCTATATATATATAAAGAAAATTAGTGAGAGCATTGGAAATGCTTTTGCGTGTTGACCTGCTTCTGTTTTGTGGGTGGCACTGTGTGCTGTTTTCAAAGGATGGGTCCTGGCCTCTGGGGGCCTTAGGGATCCGGGGGCGGGGTGGTCTGCCGATCACTGGGATGACAACCCAACTTGGGATGGGGAGGGGGCTTTAGAGGGGGTAGTGGACAACAATTGGAGGGTTACTTAGTAGCAATGCAAATATCATGGTATAGCTATATGGATACTCAATCGCTATGGTACTTTTTAATGGTACATTTACAAACATACAGTATATTATGATGAATAGATTTGAAACTTGTATCTCATTATGATAAATGGTGAAATAAGTATAGCCAGTTATAATTGTAATGGCTTAGCAGATAATAAGAAAAGAAGAACAATATTTACCTGGCTCAAAGAGAAGGAATATAATATCTATTGTTTACAGGACACTCATTCAACAATTCTAGATGTTGAGTGGAAAAGGGACTGGGGTGGGGGTTGAAATATACTTCTCCCATGGGCAAAGAAACTCAAAAGGGGTGATGATATTAATTAACAGTAATTTTGATCCGAATGTGCAAATTGTCCAAACAGATCCTCAAGGTAGATGGATGATTTTAAATATGTTATTGGACCTTAAACAGATATGGCTCATTAACCTTTACGGACCAAATAATGATGATCCATTCTTCTTTGAAAATATATATAATAAATGATCAACCCTGCAAGCAATACAAGACTATATTATTATGGTGGAGATTATAATACTGTTTTAAATAGCTCAATGGACCATAAAGGAAATCACACTACAAACTATCACCCTCATGCTCTTAAGGAAATCATGAATGTCATGGATACATTAGAACTAGTGGATATATGGAGGCCAAATATCCTGACCTAGAGTGATATACATGGCGGAGACTCAATCAAGCTGTCGTCGTGACTTCTTCTTATGTCAATTCTCGATGGCACCAAAAGTTTAAAAAGTGTTGATAGGGGACAGAATGCGGCGGACCATCATATAATTGGCATATACATTACTCTTACTGAATTTCCACGTGGGCATGAATATTGGAAATGTAATCAAAGCCTATTGAATGATAACTTGTTTTTAACTAGGACAGAGGAATTTATAACTGAATTTTTCCGACATAACATAGGTACAGCAAATACCCTTATTGTATGGGACATTTTTAAATGTGCCTTTAGAGGCCATGCAATTCAGTACTCATCTCTAAAACAAAAGCAATTTATGTCAAAAGAGTCCATACTAACAAAGGAAATAGAAGGTCTAACAGAACAGATAGATAGCAATAAAAACTGTAACATAGAGGCTCAGAATAAATTAGAGAAAAATGAAATGAAATGGAAGAACTTATTCGAGGAAGATCAAGTGTAATATATTATAAAAAATAAAAATGCACCAAATTATTTTTTTATCTTCAACATAGAAATGCTATAATTTATATTTACTGAAACTGGTTACAAATGACTGAGTCACCCATGATTCACCAAATTATATTTTGAAGGAGGAAGCAAAGTACTTTCAGCGTATGTTTTCATTTCAGTCACCTCCATCTCCTCTAACTGAAGCTAATTGTATGGATAATTTTTTCTATTGATAATGTAAAATTCTCCTGAGTGGCGCAGTGGTCTAAGGCACTGCATCGCAGTGCTAACTGTGCCACTAGAGATCCTGGTTCGAATCCAGGCTCTGTCGCAGCCGGCCGCGACCGGGAGACTCATGGGCGGTGCACAATTGGCCCAGCGTCGTCCAGGCTAGGGGAGGGAATGGCCGGCAGGGATGTAGCTCAGTTGATAGAGAATGGTGTTTGCAACGCCAGGGGTTGTGGGTTCGATTCCCACGGGGGCCAGTATAAAAAAAATAACAAAATAAAAAGGTATTCACTAACTGTAAGTCGCTCTGGAAAAGAGCGTCTGCTAAATGACTAAAATGTAACATTAACAGCCATACAGAAAGACTCATGTAAGGTGCAATTACAGAGGAGGAACTTCTTGATGCAATTAAAGACTTTAAGTCCGGGAAAACTCCAGGGTTGGATGGCATACCAGTTGAGGTATACCTCACCTTTTTTTTTAAATACTCAGAGGACCGTTATTAGCATGTTTTAACCACTCCTATGTAAAGGGTAGATTATCAGACACTCAACAAGAAGGTATGATTTCATTTTTACTGAAACAGGATACAAGTGGGAAATTTAAAGATCCATTACATTTAAAAAATTGGAGGCCCCTTACACTTCAGTGTTGTGATGCAAAATGTATAGCGAAATGTATAGCGCATAGAATTAAAAAGGTATTGTCAGACATTACTAATTCTAATCAGACAGGTTTTTTACATGGACGATACATTGGAGATAATATAAGACTTATATAAGACCATGAAAAATCTGGGAAACCAGGCCTGCTATTCATAGCTGACTTTGAAAAGGCTTTTGATAAAGTAAAACTGGAGTTTATATATAAATGCCTAGAGCATTTCAATTTTGGAGAATCTCTTATGAAATGGGTTAAAATCATGTATAGTAACCCCTGGTGTAAGATAGTAAATAATGGCTATTTCTAGGAAAGTTTTAAACTGTCAAGAGGAGTAAAACAAGGTTGTCCACTATCGGCATATCTATTTATTATGGCCATCGAAATTTTAGCTATTAAAATCACATCCAAAAATAATATCAAGGGATTATAAATCCAGGGCTTAAAAACAAAGGTGTCATTGTACACTGATGATTCATGTTTTCTTTTAACTCCACAACTTGAATCCCTCCACCCGAGCCACTGCCTGTTCACCCCGCTATCATCCAGAAGGCGAGGTCAGTACAGGTGCATCAAAGCTGGGACCGAGAGAATGAAAAACAGCTTCTATCTGAAGGCCATCTGTAACGATCCCGGCAGTCTGAGTCGGGTCCTGTCTGGTGATTAGTTTTCCTGTTCGTGATCTCCAGTTTCCCGAGGGTTCGGGAACGCTCCGGGGAGCTCTCTTGTTTTCCGCACCTGCATCCCATCAGCAATCTGCACACCTGGTCCTGATCATCACCCTTCTTAGGCTCTGGCCTAACATCCAGTTCCTGCCGGATCGTTAGCCATGAACAGTATGTTTGTCCGTGTATCAGCCTGGAAACATCTAGCGTTAGTTTTGTTGTTTTGCACCTTGTTGAATTGCTGTGTACTGACCTCCGTTTTGTTCTGTCTGCAGTCTCTCACCCGAACCTTCACCCAACCTCTGCCTGATGGTCGGCGGCTGCCGAGCCATTTCTGGACCTACCACTGCACCCTCAACAACCCATCCACGCCACCCGCTCTGTTCCCTGGATTATTCAGTCTCACTCGGAGTCTATTCAATAAACACTCACCTTTGTCTCAAAGTACCTTGTCCTGGTCTGCTTCTGGTTCTGGCTTAGTAAACCGTGACAGAACGATCCGCCAGTAATGAACCCAGCGGACCTGGACTCTGTTCGCCATGCCATTACCCATCAGGAGAAGATGTTGGGCCATCATAGCACGGAGCTACAGGAGATCGTTGGCAGTTCGGAACCTTTCTACCGGTCTGACGGAGGTCCAGAACCAGCGGAAGTTTCCGGTGGAGGATCCACTACCGGTTTCACCCATCTCGCCTGCCGCGATCTGGAGCGGTGTCCTTCCGTGAGCCCAAGGTTCCGACGCCGGATAAATATGAGGGGGGAGCTGGGAAGATGCCGTTCCTTCCTTATGCAGTGTGGATTAGTGTTCGATCTACAGCCCTACTTTATGCCACAGACAAGGCTAGGATAGCCTTTGTGATTGCGTTGCTGCGTGGTCGAGCGCTGAGTGGGCTTCAGCCGTTTGGGGAACGACAAGACTCCCTGCATGGCTTCATACCAGGGGTTCACGGCCGAGATGAGGAAGCTCTTCGACCATTCCGTCCGAGGGAGGGACGCAGCTAGGCGCCTGTTTTCACTCACCAAGGAACTCGCAGCGTGGCCGACTTCGTGATCGAGTTCAAGACGTTGGCTGTGGAGAGTGGGTGGAACGAGGAGTCTCTGCAAGCGGCCTTTACCAGGGTCTGTCGGAGCAGCTCAAGGATGAGTTGATCTCCTATCCGGAGCCTAGTGACCTGGACAGCTTGGTAGCCTTGTCCATTCGGGTGGATAATCGAGTCCGAGAGCTGAAGGAGGGAGAAGCAATGGGGTCCGTCCAATCGATCAGCTTCTCAGTTCCCAGTCGGGTCGGGTGGTGGACCAGAACACGTCGATCATTCTCCACCACAAAGGATTAGTGGAGAGGTCCTCTCTTCCGATTCTGAACCCATGCAAGTGGGGGCGGCACGGGTTAACCAAGGAGGAGCGTCAACATAGACGTAAGACCAACTGCTGCCTCTACTGTGGTAGCTCGGGACATTACATCTCCACTTGTTTCCGGCGGTCGTCAAACTGCCCGGCTCGCTAAAGTTGGGAGGACTTTTAGCGAGCCAGTTTCAACCTCTCAGTACCTCTGTCAGACCCCGTTTCCCGGCTACCCTTGTGAACAGGAATCAGAGCTTAGCGATTAACGCTTTATCGATTCAGGTGCCGATGGAAGCTTTCTTCCGATGCCGAGTTGGTGGAACAGCTGGGGCTTTCCAAGGAGCAATTGCCGGAAGCCATTGAAGCGACCACTCTGAACGGCAGTAGGCTGGCACGTATCACGATGAGGACTGAACCGGTTAAGATGCGGTTGTCGGGAATCATTCTGAGATGATTTCATTCTTCATTCTGCCGCCTTCCCATGTTCTTCCTGGTCCTTGGATACCCCTGGCTGAAGGAACACAATCCCACGTTCGATTGGGTGACGGGCAAGGTAACGAGTTGGAGCCTTGATTGTCATGCTAACTGTCTCAAGACTGCCTGCCCCCATTCGGTTCCCAGTCAGGTGATTGAGGTTAAACCCCCAGATTTGTCCCTGGTTCCCGAGACATATCACGATTTGGGGGAAGTTTTCAGTAAGCAGAAGGCTCTGTCACTCCCTCCCCACCGACCATATGATTGTGCCATCAACCTGTTCCTGGAGCTGTCTACCCCAAGGGAAGGTTATACAGTATCTCCCGACCTGAACGTGAGGCGTTGGAGACCTACATCAAGGAGTCCCTAGCTGCTGGTCTCGTTCGTCCCTCGTCATCACCCCCTGGGGGCAGGATTCTTCTTTGTGGGTAAGAAGGATGGCTCTCTTCGACCGTGTATTGATTATCGGGGGTTGAATGACATCACGGTCAAGAACAAGTATCCCCCTGCCCTTGATGAGTTCCGCCTTCGACTCCTTACAGGGTGCTACGGTATTCACTAAGCTAGACCCTACGCAATGCGTATCACATGGTCCGGATCAGAGAGGGGGACGAGTGGTTGACGGGTTTCAATACACCGATGGGTCACTTGAGTATCAGGTGATGCCGCTTGACTGACCAATGCTCCAGCGGTATTCCAGAGTATGGTGAACGACGTCCTGAGAGATATGATCGGGTCTCTTTGTGTTTGTTTACCTGGATGACATTCTGATCTTCTCGAAGGAACCTTCCGACCACGTCCAGCATGTCCGGCAGGTTCTGCAGCGATTGTTGGAGAATCGCCTGTTCGTGAAGGCCGAGAAGTGCGAGTTTCACGCCCACACGACATCCTTTCTCGGGTACATCATCTCCAGGGGAGAGATTAGGATGGACCAGGAGAAGGTTAGAGCGGTTCTGGAATGGGCCCAGCCCGGTACGAGATTGCAGCTCCAGAGATTTTGGGGTTTGCGAATTTCTACCGCAGATTCATCCGGGATTACAGCCGTGTGGCCGCCTCCGTTAACTGCCTTGACTTCCAGTATCAGGACCTTCAAGTGGAATCCGGAGGCGGATCGAGCGTTTCTGGATTTGAAGAGGCGATTCACCAACGCACCGATTCTCTCTCAACCGGACACGGCCCGCCAGTTCGCCGTTGAAGTGGACGCGTCTGATGTGGGAGTTGGCGCCATCCTGTCGCAGCGATGCTCCACGGACAGTAAACTCCATCCCTGCGCCTACTACTCGCCGCCTTTCGCCTGCGGAGAGGAATTACGATGTGGGTAACCGGGAGCTTCCGCGGTGAAACTTGCCTTGGAGGAGTGGCGCCACTGGTTGGAGGGGCGCGGAGCAACCGTTTATTGTCTGGACTGACCACAAGAATCTTGCTTACGTGCAATCGCTAAACGTCTCAACTCCCCGTCAGGCCAGGTGGGCGTTGTTTTTTCGGACGATTCAAGTTTGCCCTGACGTTCCGACCTGGATCTAAGAACGGCAAGGCGGACGCCTTGTCCCGGATGTTCTCCAAGACGGAGGAGAGTGGGTCCAAGACCGAGACTATTCTCCCCGAACTGCGTCGTGGGAGCAGTTAGGTGGAAGATTGAGGAGGAGGTGCTGGCGGCCCCGGACTCAGCCCGGTCCCGGTAACGGTCCACCCGGGTCGGTTGTTTGTGCCTGAGTCGGGTTCGTCCTGCTGTCCTCAAATGGTCCCACGCCAGCAAGATGGCTTGTCACCCTGGCGTGGCTCGGACAATGGCGTTCTCTTCGCAGACGTTTTTGGTGGCGCCATGGCCGAGGATACTCGGGGTTTGTTGCTGCCTGTCCAGAGTGTGCGCAGAATAAGAGTACCAATCGCCCAGCTCTGGACTACTTCACCCCCTTCCTATTCCCCGCGACCATGGTCGCATCTGGCCCTGGACTTCGTCACTGGGTTGCCCGCTCTGAGGGGAACACGGTCGTTCTGACTATCGTGGACAGATTCAGCAAGTTCGCCCACTTTGTGCCAATTGCCAAGCTTCCCTCTGCCTCGGAGACGTCCGAGATCCTGGTTAGGGAGGTTTTCAGGGTCCACGGTTTGCCCAGTGATATCAAGTTTCCGACCGTGGCCCTCAGTTTACCTCTGCTGTCTGGAAGTCCTTCTGTTTGGCCATTGAGCCACAGTCAGTCTCACATCTGGTTTTCACCCCCAATCCAATGGTCAGGCGGAGAGAGCCAACCAGAAGATGGAATCCACGCTACGCTGTCTGGTCTCTTCCAACCCCACCTCCTGGGTCTCTCAGTTGCCTTGGGTTGAGTATGCCCACAATACTCTCCCTACATCTGCCACTGGGATGTCTCCCTTCCAGTGCCTGTATGGCTACCAACCTCCCTGTTCCCTTCTCAGGAGAAGGAGCTCTCAGTGCCTTGGGTTCAGGCCCAGATTCGTCGTTGCCACCGGACCTGGCATCGGGCCAGAAAGGCACTCCCTTAGAGTTTCGGACTGGTATCAGCTCCAGGCGACCGTCGGATCCCCGCTTCCCACCTATACCATCAGAGATAGGGTTTGGTTGGCCACACGGGATCTTCCGTTACGGACTGAGTCCAGGAAGTTGACCGGGTTCATTGGTCCGTTTGTGGTGGAGAAGGTGATCAATCCAGTGGCAGTTCGACTCAAACTACCGAGGACGCTCAGAGTCCATCCCACCTTTCATGTCTCCTGCCTCAAGCCTGTCTTCCTCAGTCCTCTGTTGCCTCCTCCGCCTCCCCTCCTCCTCCTCGGATGATCGGAGGTGGTCCTGCCTACTCGCGCATCATGGATTCCAGACGGCGGGGCCGGGGCTCCAGTATCTCGTGGACTGGGAGGGGTATGGCCCTGAAGAGAGGAGTTGGATTCCGCGGCGACAGGTCCTAGATGCTGACCTCATCAGTGACTTCACCGCTCCATCCTGGCGCTCCGGGAGTCCGCCCGGTGGCGTTGTCAGGGGGGTACTGTAACGATCCCGGCAGTCGAGTCGGGTCCTGTCTGTTGATTAGTTTTTCCTGTTCGTGATCTCCAGTTTCCCGAGGGTTCGGGACGCCCGGGGAGCTCTCTTGTTTTCCGCACCTGCATCCCATCAGCAATCTGCACACCTGGTCCTGATCATCACCCTTCTTAGGCTCTGGCCTAACATCCAGTTCCTGCCGGATCGTTAGCCATGAACAGTATGTTTGTCCGTATCAGCCTGGAAACATCTAGCGTTAGTTTTGTTGTTTTGCACCTTGTTGAATTAGCTGTGTACTGACCTCCGTTTGTTCTGTCTGCAGTCTCTCACCCGGAACCTTCACCCAACCTCTGCCTGATGGTCGGCGGCTGCCGAGCCATTTCTGGACCTACCACTGCACCCCTCAACAACCCATCCACGCCACCCGCTCTGTTCCCTGGATTATTCAGTCTCACTCGGGAGTCTATTCAATAAACACTCACCTTTGTTTCAAAGTACCTTGTCCTGGTCTGCTTCTGGGTTCTGCTTAGTAAACCGTGACAC
>NW_025537713.1:22500-28786 GCF_020615455.1 Coregonus clupeaformis | reverse complement strand
TGGATGCAGGGAGCTCTATATAGCGACTCCTGGATGCAGGAGCTCTGATATAGAGGTCCTGGATGGCAGGGAGCTCTGATATGGTCCTGATGCCGGTTATTGGTCCTGATACTCTGATATAGAGGTCCTGGATGGCAGGGGCTCTGATATAGGGTCCTGGATGGCAGGGAGCTCTGATATGAGTCCTGGATGCTCTGATCTCGAGGAGTCCTGGATGGCAGGGGCTCTGATATGGTCCTGGATGGCAGGGAGCTCTGATATAGAGGTCCTGGATGGCAGGGAGCTCTGATATAGAGTCCTGGATGGCAGGAGCTCTGATATATCCTTTATGGCGGGGAGCTCTGATATAGGTCCTGGATGTCAGGGGAGCTCCTGATATAGGTCCTGGATGGCCGGGAGCTCTGATATGGATCCTGATGGCAGGGAGCTCTGATATAGAGGTCCTGGATGGCAGGGAGCTCTGATATAGAGGTCCTGGATGGCAGGGAGCTCTGATATAGAGGTCCTGGATGGCAGGCTCATATAGTCCTGATGGCAGGGAGCTCTGATATAGATCCTGACGGCAGGGAGCTCTGATATGGAGGATTCCTGGATGGCAGGGAGCTCTATTAGGGTTCCTGATGGCGGAGCTCTGATATAGAGGTCCTAGATGGCAGCTTATGGAGGTCCTGGATGGCTCGAGGGACTCTATTGAGGGTCCTGATGGCGGGGAGCTCTATATTGGGTCCTGATGCAATTATACTAGAGTAATGATGCGCTCTGATAAGTCCTGGATGGCGGGGAGCTCGTCCCAGTGATTTACTGGGCTGTCTTCACCCACACCTCTGTGAGCGCCATCAATCCAGGGTGCATTGCCAAATCAAACAGAAATGCAGCCAGATCAAGATGCTCTCAATGTGCAGCTATATAACTTTTTGAGGATTTGAGACCCCTATGCCAAATCTTTTCATCCTGCTGAGGGGGCGCTGCTTTCCTCTACTTTTTCGTTTGTACCATTTTATTCCTACCATTTTTAAGTACGCCAATGAGCGTAAAATTCTCCACCACTGCGGCCCTGTATCGAAGTGGATGGTGACCCTTTCCTGTAGTCCACAATCAGTCCTTGGTCTTTCTGATGTTGAGGGGAGGTTGTTGTCCTGCCCCACTCCTCCTCTGTCTCATAGTTGCCGGTATCGGCCTACCTATATCAAATAAACAATAAATTACTATATTACCACAAAAGTTCCAAAAAATAAAACATTCCAATGTCATTTTGTATATATACAGTGTTGTAACGATGTGCAAATGTTAAATACAAAAGGAAAATAAATAAACATAAATATTGGTTGTATTTACAATGGTGTTTGTTCTTCACTGGTTCCCTTTTCTTGTGCAACAGTCACAAATCTTGCTGCTGTGATGGCACACTGTAGTATTTCACCCAATGGGAGTTTATCAAAATTGGATTTGTTTTCGAATTCTTTGTAGGTCTGTGTAATCTGAGGGAAATATGTGTCTCTAATATGGTCATACATTTGGCAGGAGGTTAGGAAGTTCAGCTCAGTTTCCACCTCATTTTGTGGGCAGTGTGCTCATAGCCTGTCTTCTCTTGAGGAGCCAGGTCTGCCTACCTCCTTTCTCAATCAGGCTATGCTCACTAGTCTTACATAATCAAAGCTTTTCCTTAAGTTTGGGTCACAGTGTAAGGTATTCTCCACTATGTACTCTCTGTTTAGGGCCAAATAGCATTTTGTTTACTCTGTTTTTTTGTTAATTCTTTCCATTGTGTCAAGTAATTATCTTTTTGTTTTCTCATGATTTGGTTGGTCTATTGTGTTGCTGTCCTGGGGGCTCTGTGGGGTCTGTTTGTGTTTGTAGACAGAGCTCCAGGACCAACTTTTAAGGTACTCTGCTCCAGGTTAATCTCTCTGTAGGTGATGCTTTGTTATGGAAGGTTTGGGAAGTCGTTTCCTTTTAGGTGGTTGTAGAATTTAACTTGTTTCTTTTCTGGATTTTGATAATTACTATTGCCTAATTCTCTCTGCATATTATTTTTTTTTATGTTGTACACAGAGATATTTTTGCAAAATTCTTTGCATGCAGAGTCTCAATTTGGTGTTTGTCCCATTTTGTGAAATTATTGGTTGGTGAGCAGACCCCAACCTCACACCATAAAGGAGCAATGGGTTCTATAATGATTAAATATTTTTACATCCTAATTGGTATGTCAAATTTAATGTTCTTTTTGATGGCATAGAAGGCCCTTCTTGCCTTGTCTCTCAGATCGTTCACAGCTTTGTGGATTACCTGTGGCGCTGATGTTTATGCCTTTTTTTATGTGCTCTAGGGCAATGGTGTCTAATGGAATTTGTATTTGGGGTCCTAGCAACTGACCTTTTTTGAACAACTGTTCTAAGCCCTCGCCAATTGTTGATATATGTTGAGGGGGGTCGGCTGAAGCTGCATCCATGTCTCACCCCACGGCCCTGTGGAAAAGAAATGTGTGTTTTTTGCCAATTTTAACCTGCACACTTGTTGTTTGTGTACATGGATTTTATAATGTTGTGTGTTTTTCCCCCCAACACCACTTTCCATCATTTGTACTAGCAGACCCTCGTGCCAAATTGGTCAAAAGCTTTTTAAATCACATCCTCTCTCTCTCTCTCTCTCTCTCTCTCTCTCTCTCTCTCTCTCTCTCTCTCTCTCTCTCTCTCTCTCTCTCTCTCTCTCTCTCTCTCTCTCTCTCTCTCTCTCTCTCTCTCTCTCTCTCTGTCTCTCTCTGTCTGTCTGTCTGTCTGTCTCTCTCTCTCTCTCTCTCTCTCTCTCTCTCTCTCTCTCTCCTCTCTCCTGTCTCTGTCTGTCTGTCTGTCTGTCTGTCTCTCTCTCTCTCTCTCTCTATCCCTCTCTCTCTCTCTCTCTCTCTCTCTCTCTCTCTTTCTCTCTCTCTCTCTGTCTCTTTCTCTTTTATCTCTCTCCTTCCCTCTCTCTGCTCTGTCATCCCCCCTCTCTTTCCCTCCCTCCCCGGGTCAGTGTGGTTTCGCTCCTGGGGCTTCAAAGCCAGAGTTACTGTTTGAACCAGGGCCTCTCAGGCCACACAGGCCACACAGCAGTCTACCAACAACAAACCATCCATCCTACTGTCCCCCTTCCCCTCTATCACAAACCATCCATCCTACCTTCTCTCCCTCCACCCTCTATTCACAAACCATCCATCCTACTGTCCCCCTTCCACCCTGCTATCACAAACCATCCATTCTACTGTCCTCCCTCCCCATCACAAACCTCCATCCATTCTACTGTCCCTCCTCCCCATCACAAATCGCCATCCATTCTACTGTCCCCCCTCCCTGACACAAACCTCCATCCATTGTACTGTCCCCCTTCCCCGACACAAACCTCCATCCATTGTACTGTCCCCCTTCCCCGACACAAACCTCCATCCATTGTACTGTCCCCCCTCCCCGACACAAACCTCCATCCATTCTACTGTCCCCCTTCCCCGACACTACCTCCATCCATTCTTCCCCTTCCCCACCAACTCCATCCTTTACTGTCCCCCTCCCTGACAAACCTCCATCCATTGTACTGTCCCCCCTCCCTACACAAACTCCCATCCATTTACTGTCCCCCCTCCCACACAAACCTCCATTCATTCTACTGTCCCCCCTCCCTGACACTAACCTCCATCCATTCTACTGTCCCCCCTCCCTGACACTAACCTCCATCCATTCTACTGTCCCCCCTCCCTGACACTAACCTCCATCCATTCTACTGTCCTCCCTCCCCATCACAAACCTCCATCCATTCTACTGTCCCTCCTCCCTGACACAAACCTCCATCCATTCTACTGTCCCCCCTCCCCGACACAAACCTCCCATCCATTCTACTGTCCCTCCTCCCTGACACAAACCTCCATCCATTCTACTGTCCCCCCTCCCCGACACTAACCTCCATCCATTCTGCTCTCCTCCCTCCCCATCACAAACCTCCATCCATTCTACTTTCCCCCCTCCCGACACTAACCTCCATCCATTCTGCTCTCCTCCCTCCCCATCACAAACCTCCATCCATTCTGCTGTCCTCCCTCCCTGACACAAACCTCCATCCATTCTACTGTCCCCCCTCCCCGACACAAACCTCCATCCATTCTGCTCTCCTCCCTCCCCATCACAAACCTCCATCCATTCTCTGTCCTCCCTCCCTACACACCTCCATCCATTCTACTGTCCTCCCTCCCTACACAAACCTCCATCCATTCTACTGTCCCCCCTCCCCATCACAAACCTCCATCCATTCTACTGTCCTCCCTCCCCATCACAAACCTCCATCCATTCTGCTTTCCCCCCTCCCCATCACTAACCTCCATCCATTGTACTGTCCCCCCTCCCCATCACTAACCTCCATCCATTCTACTGTCCTCCCTCCCCGACACAAACCTCCATCCATTCTGCTTTCTTACTCATCTGTCTACCTCCCCTCTTCCTTTGTAAGCGACTGTCTGCCTACTGCAATACAAACTCTTTCTATGTGTGGTGGTACCTGTGTGTTTGCCCTGAGCCAATTCTTTGAGATCTAGGCCTACATGAAGGGTCCCAGGATAGGGCTATTCAACTACTTGCCCTCGAGGCAAAGTTCTATGCTGGGTTTTTTTTTTTTTGGGGGGTTGTTTTACATAGTCAATCATTAATTCTATTAATTATTAATCAATATGTCCGATCCCCCGAGTCCCCATCACCAGAGAGAAGACAGGGTCCTCCACAGAGGTTCAGTCAACAGTGAGCTTCTCTGTGTGATGTTCCCATGGTTTCTGCCCAACAGTGGGTGTGTTTGCTCCTTCTCTACCTCAAAATAATCACGTCAAATCCCACCATAACTCCCCTGAAAACACATATTACACATTCATACATTCAATAACTCCCTCTTGGTCAAATTAAAAAAGACACACATAGTCTGTGTCCCCAAATGCATCATTATTCCTTTTATAGTACACTACCTTTACACAGAGCCCTGAATAGGGTCTATTTGACACATTAAAAAACAAGTTCACTAAATAGGGAATGGGGTTATGTTTGGGACGCTACCCCCTCTCTGCTCACCTGCCGCTGCGTAGGATATTTCTGCTTTCAAAGTCAACATCCAAACTTCAATCCCCATTATTGTCTATTACTGGCAAAGCAGTGCTATTTCATTCACCATCCATTTCCTCTTACAAATAATGTGCTGTATGTTTCTCTACTCCGATTATTCCTCCAAGCATTACTTACTGTATGTGAATTATCTTAAACACCTTTATATAACACTCCCAGCTAACCGTCCAGCTAACCCGTCCACTAATCCGTCCAGCTAGATCCATCCACTTATCCATCCAGCTAGATCCATCAGCTAATCCATCCAGCTAACCCATCCCAGCTAGATCCATCTATCTAGACCCATCCAGCTAACCCAGTCTGCTGTATTGTATTCCCAGGACCGGCTTGGTGGCAGGGAGCAAACCTGGCGCTCCTTGTCCCTTTCACAGCCCTACCCTGGGAATGGGGTCTCTGGAGGTTGGATTGAGGGGGGGGAGGGGCCACAGCTGTGACTGTGTCCGGGAGAGGTGAACCCACGTGGGCTAGGGTAGGGGGGCGAGGTGGGTGGGTGGTTGGGTGGAGGGCTAGATGAGTTGGGTGGGGATGTTTTGGTGGCGGTGGTATCGCCTTTGTATCTACTGATTTCTCTGTGTCCCACATAACACCCTATTCCTTTTACTGCACTACCTTTACCAGCCTATAGGGCTATTAGGATGCACCCTAATTCCTCTGTGAGGTCATGTGACATACACCCCTGCCATCCCAGGAAGTTCCCATAACCTCTCTGGCTGAGGTCCACCCTCCGTCCGGCAGAATGCAGGGGACATTCAGAGCGGCAGGCAGATCTGCTACACACACACAAGAGAGAGGGCTATATTCAATCAAACAGTGTTTACGCTGTCTTTGTTTACTACCAACTTCCTGTACACACACCCCTTACTGTAACTGAAAAGCGTCTACTGTAGAGTCTACTAGTAAGGGGTAGTGTAGGTGTATACAGACTACCAACATAAAATACCTACTGCAGGTTAGATCGAATTGACCCAAGTTTCCCCTTTAAACAATAAGAAACTGCACCTGGCCAAAACCCACAGGATCAGTTTACACAAATAAACTCCCATCAGCAATTGGCAGCTCTGTCTGTCAGCGTCATTCAAAGTCAAGTACAGAGCAAAATGTATGTTTAATTTTACTCTTCATTGTCTCTAATAATATAATGTATTTTTTTTACTTTTTAA
>NW_025537713.1:0-17500 GCF_020615455.1 Coregonus clupeaformis | reverse complement strand
TTACCGGGCAGGTGGGGGGTTCGATCTGGGCCGCCATCTCCACTCCCAAAGCGAGGCAAACGGTGTGTGGGTGCTGAGCTGGAGGCTCCGCAGTGGGCATAGGTTCATCCTGGTTTCCCACACTGCCAGGAGATATGTCCCATCTCCCCACACCTAACCTGTCGGTTTCCCCCTCCTGGTGTGCTCTTCTTGACCCGCCTGGTTTCTGGCTCCCCCTGCAGGATATCCTGGCGTGGCTGGTTCAACCTTGGAGTCCTTTGACGGGTTCTTCCCATTTGTGGTGGGGCCGCACTCCTGGGGTCTTTTCGGGAAGCATTCAGCATCTCCGCTGTGGCCTGGTACTTTTCCACAGCTTCCACGTTCATCACCGTGGTCAAGGCCTGTTACTGATCTTTTCCTCGTAAGGCAGGCGCGTTACGATCCACCTCGCTGCCTCCACCACCCCGCTGCTGTATTCCTCTGCGGATCAGCCATTTCCTTGCGATTCGGACAAGTTCATGCATCTGCGCCCGAGGGAGGGTTGGTCTGGTTGGAAGTCCAGCTGTCGGCGCTGGGCCATACCAAACTTTGTGAGTCCATATCTGCTGAGGATCTCAGACTTCGGGCATCATGTCATAACCTGGTCAGGGCCCAGGTCCCGGACAGATTCAGCGATTCCCGGTTAGAAGGGGGGCTAACAGACCACCCACTTTGCTTGGGCCAGGCTTCCCTAGTGGCCGTGGCCTCAAATGCATGCAGGTATCCTCAATGTCATCGGTAGCTCCTATCTTAGATATAATCACTTGCCTTTATTGGGCGGGTATTTTGGACAACCCTCTGTCTCTGCAACTGCAATTCCTCTCTTCAGAGGTTGGCTTTCTTTTGCTCCTCCAAGAGAGCCACGTTTGCTTGCATCTGGCTTGCTGGCCAGCAACAAGGGCTTTCAATTGTCCTCCATTTCAGTCGGGGGAGCCTCGGCCAACTTGGAAAACTGGGTGATCAGAGCCTTCGGTATCCTCCTCTGACATGCACTATTAGCGCTTGGCGTGCCCGTATTCTCCACCATCTGTGACGTCACGAGAGCTACACAGCTCTCAGCGGGATTGCTCAAGTAGTGCAAGGAGACAGGCTCAAACAAAACAAGGATTTTTTATAGGTCTTGGGAAATTAACAAAATTACAAAATTCTGTTCTCTTGTCTTTAAGGGTTAACAGTTCAGGGATGTCTCTTCCACATCCAAAAATCATAATTCTCACTTCGCTCAGATAACTTTTCCCCAGCCTTACTGTGTCCCACGTTGCCTGTGCCACCAACTCCTTCCAAATGTCTCTCACGTATTTCCACAGGTGCATATATCCAAGGTGATATTTCCCAAAGGTAAGTATCTCCAAATCCTTATATTCCTCATGGAAGTGGACGTGCACACTCTTTCCTCCAGAGAGCCCAGGTTGGAGACTGTGTCTCTTCCCTTCCCAAAACCTTCAGCTCATCAGCTCCTCACTTGTTTCAGCTCCGTGGGAAGATTGCCATAGAGGTTGGAGTTCCCGACCATACCAGCAGATGGAGCCATAGCTGTCTGGGTTTGCAGCCACCTCAGGGGGGATGTAACTCCCTCTCAGGACACAGCCTCTCTTGACATCACAATATATATATATATCTCTCTCTCTCTCTTTCTCTCTCTCTCTCTCTCTTTCTCTCTCTCTCTCTCTCTCTCTCTCTCTCTCTCTCTCTCTCTCTTTCTCCTCTCTCTCTCTCTCTCTCTCTCTCTTTTCTCTCTCTCTCTCTCTCTCTCTCTCTCTCTCTCTCTCTCTCCCCCATCTCTCTCTCTCTCTCTCTCTCTCCCTCTCTCTCTCTCTCTCTCTCTCTCTCTCTCTCTCTCTCTCTCTCTCTCTCTCTCGCTCTCTCTCTCTCGCTCTGTCTCTCTCTCTCTCTCTCTCTCTCTCTCTCTCTCTCTCTCTCTCTCTCTCTCTCTCTCTCTCTCTCTCTCTCTCTCTCTCTCTCTCTCTCTCTCTCTCTCTCTCTCTCTCTCTGTGTGTGTCTCTTTCTCTTCTCTCTCTCTCTCTCTCTCTACCGTTCTAGTTTTTGTCATTCTAATTGTGGTCTACAGGGCAGTGTAGTGCTGGTGCCTTTGGTGGGCTTTGTACCTAACTAACATGTGATCCGTTTTGTAGTGTAGTACAGCTAGCACTGCCATCATCTCTGTAGCCTAGCTAATTAAGCTAAGCATAGTGATCATAGCAGGCATCCGTCATGCCTGACACTCGGTTATTCATTACAACAGGACTAAGGTTTCTATGGCGTAGAGTCCCAAATTCCACCTTAGTGCACTTGTTCTGACCAGGGCCAATCGAGTTCTCTCCAAAGTAGTGCACTAAAAAGAAATAAGGTACATTTGGGATGCACCATGGGTTTGTGTTCTATAGGGGTTGTTTGCTGATTATGTGCTGATGTATTTTTTCCCTGTCATTATGCACCTCAGCACCTTGGAACATCTGTTCAGTCTACGGAATGGGGGTGTGTGTGCACATACATGTGGTTGTGTGTGTGTGTGTGTGTATATCTCTGTGTGTGTGTGTGTATGTGTGTGTTTCTGTATCTGTGCCAGCAGGGTGCAGAGCCTGTTCAGGAGGAATAACTCAATATCTGTGAGTGCTACTGATGTTAATGCCATAAAACACTCTTAATAGGACGTGTTTGAAAGGTGATGCCTACCTTCTCCCTTTCTATCAGGATGGTTCTGTTATGCCTCAGGGCACGGGGTAGGGGGGGGGGCCGGGGGACGGGGTAGGGGGGGGGGCGGGGGCGGGGGGTAGGGAGGGGCCGGGGGCGGGGGTGGGGGGGGCGGGGATGGGGTAGGGGGGGGGACGGGGGACGGGGGTGGGGAGGGGGCAGGCGGGGGTGGGGGGGGGGCGGGGCGGGGGTAGGGGGGGGGGCGGGGGACTGGGTAGGGGGGACGGGGGACGGTAGGGAGGGGACCGGGGATGGGGTAGGGAGGGGCCGGGGGACAGGGTAGGGGGGGGGGCGGGGGGGCCGGGGTGGGAGGGCGGGCGGGGGGGGGGTAGGGGGGGCGGGGGGCGGGGGTAGGGGGGGGGGCAGGGGGGACGGGTAGGGAGTGGGCAGGGGACGGGGTAGGGGGGGGGACAGGGCGCGGTAGGGGGGGGGCCGGGGCCCGGGGGTAGGGAGGGGGCGGGCGGGGTTGGGGAGGGGGCAGGGGCGCGGGGTGGGGGGGGGGGCGGGGAGCGGGGGTGGGAGGGGCGCGGGGGATGGGGCTAGGGGGGGGGACAGGGGGCCGGGGTTGGGGGGGGGGCAGGGCACGGGGGTAGGGAGGGGGCAGGGGACCGGGGGTAGGGGAGGGGACGGGGGACTGGGTGGGGGGGGGACCGGGGGGCGGGGTAGGGAGGGGACAGGGCCCGGGGGTGGGGGGGGGGCGGGGGCTGGGTAGGGGGGGGGCGGGGCGGGGTGGGAGGGGGCAGGGGACGGGGTAGGGGGGGGGGGGCGGGGGACGGGGGTAGGGAGGGGACGGGGCCGGGGGTGGGGGGGGGGGCAGGGGACTGGGTAGGGGGGGGGCGGGGGACAGGGTAGGGGGGGGGCAGGGGCCGGGGTGGGAGGGCGGCGGGGGGCGGGGGTAGGGAGGGGACGGGGCCGCGTAGGGAGGGGCAGGGGACTGGGTAGGGGGGGGGCAGGGGACGGTCGGGGGGGGGCGGGGCGGGGCTGGCGGGGCCGGCGGTGGGGGGGGGGCGGGGGGACGGGGGTAGGGGGGGCGGGGCGGGGGTAGGGGAGGGGGCAGGGGCCCCGGGATCCACACACAGTTTCGCTCCATAGCATTATGCTGCTGACTCAGAATAACCATCACTATCCTCAGCACACACACAGGGCTAGCATCACTGAGCCAGTGCCCGTGGCATAGTCACCAGTCAGGCCTTCTAAAATGACCCCTATCCCTTCCATAGGAGGAATAAGCAACGGTAGAGCAGTAGGGTTGGAAATAACACCTCAACCCAGTGTGTAGAACTCAACATAACAACCATTCTTGGAGGGGGGTTATTGGAGGTTAAAATAGTCAATTATTGTAGGGGGTTATTGGAGGTTAAAATAGTCAATTATTTTAGGGGTTATTGGAGGTTAAAATTGTCCATTCTTGTATTGGTTATTGGAGGTTAAAATAGTCCATTCTTGTAGGGGTTATTGGGTTAAAAGCCCATACTGATATATGTTGACAGTCTGTCTGATTCCACCCACAGTGTCTTATCTTCACCATCAGCCAGTGTTGTAAAAACACTCCACAGAGAGATGGTCACACACACACACACACACACACACACACACACACACGCAGGCACACACACACTCACTCCTCTCTCTCTCTCTCACACACACAAGACAGATACACACACACACACACACCTACCTGCCGGCGCCAGCGATTCCCTTTAGCCATAAGAGTAAGATGGTGTTGTGTTGGTTTATGTCTGACACAGAGAGGAGCAACTCTAATCGGGTCACCTCTGGAGGACACACACACACAGGGGGTATGCCAAGACACCCACTACCACACGCACACACACACACTCTCATTCCCTACTGTATCTCTCTCTCTCTCTCTCTCTCTCTCTCTCTCTCTCTCTCTCTCTCTCTCTCTCTCTCTCTCTCTCTCTCTCTCTCCCCCTCTCTCTCTCTCTCTCTCTCTCTCTCTCTCTCTCTCTCTCTCTCTCTCTCTCTCTCTCTCTCTCTCTCTCTCTCTCCCGTCCTCTCTCTCTCTCTCTCTCTCTCTCTCTCTCTCTCTCCTCTCTCTCTCTCTCTCTCTCTCTCCTCTCTCTCTCTCTCTCTCTCTCTCTCTCTCTCTCTCTTCCTCTCTCCTCTCTCTCTCTCTCTCTCTCTCTCTCTCTCTCTCTCTCTCTCTCTCTCTCTCTCTCTCTCTCTCTCTCCCTCTCTCTCTCTCTCTCTCTCTCTCTCTCTCTCTCTCTTCCTCTCTCTCTCTCTCTCTCCTCTCTCTCTCTCTCTCGTCCTCTCTCTCTCTCTCTCTTTCCTCTCTCTCTCTCTCTCTCTCGTCCTCTCCCTCTCTCTCTCTCGTCCTCTCTCTCTCTCTCTCTCTCTGTCCTCTCTCTCTCTCTCTATCTCCCTCTCCCTCTCTCTCTCTCTCTCTCTCTCTCACTCTCTGTCTCTCTCTCTCTCTCTCTCTCTCTCTCTCTCTCTCTCTCTCTCTCTCTCTCTCTCTCTCTCCCTCTCTCTCTCTCTCTCTCTCTCTCTCTCTCTCTCTCTCTCTCTCTTGTCCTCTCTCTCTCTCTCTCGTCCTCTCTCTCTCTCTCTCTCTCCTCTCTCTCTCTCTCTTCTCTCTCTCTCTCTCTCTCTCGTCCTCTCCCTCTCTCTCTCTCGTCCTCTCTCTCTCTCTCTCTCTCCTCTCTCTCTCTCTCTCTCTATCTCCCTCTCCCTCTCCCTCTCTCTCTCTCTCTCTCTCTCTCTCTCTCTCTCTCTCTCTCTCTCTCTCTCTCTCTCTCTCTCTCTCTCTCTCTCTCTCTCTCTCTCTCTCTCTCTCTCTCTCTCTCTCTCCGTCTCTCTCTCTCTCTCTCTCTCTCTCTCTCTCTCTCTCTCTCTCTCTCTCTCTCTCTCTCTCTCTCTCTCTCTCTCTCTCTCTCTCTCTCTCTCTCTCTCCCTCTCTCTCTCACCCCCCCAGTGCTGTCATGTCCTCCCCCTCAGCTCACCCAGCCGCGGTCAGTCCTCTAGCAGGGCCTCTGTGTCTGCTAGCATTGCCCACCACCTGCCTCTGATGGTGCTGATGCAGCTCTTCTCTTCACTGCTTCACTCCTGTTAGGATAGGGGCGGGGAGAGGGGTCTGTGTCCCAATGTCCTATTCCCTGTATGGTCACTCTGTTGACCAGGGACCATTTACCCCACCCCCTCATGTTATTACAGATTTTATCCACTCACTAGACATTGATATCCTCCTCCCCTTTGTCACACACACACACACACGCACCACACACACTCACACACGCTCCACACACACTCTTACACACACACACACACACACACACTCAGTCTTGCTCAGCTAACCTTGTGGGACATACAATTCAGTCCCATTCAAATCCTATTTTCCCTAACCCTAACCTAACCTAACTTGCCCAAAAACCTCTTAACCTAACCTAACCTTAACCATCCTAATCTAAAAACTAACCCTAGCTCCTAACCTTAACCCTAAACCTAATTCTAACCTAACACTAATTCTACCTTAACTACCCCCTAAATAGCATTTGATCTTTTTTGGTTTACTATTCTTGTTGGACAAGTATAGTTAAACACATCCCTCTCACACACACTAACACACACCACAGCCAAGGCTTTGGTCTCCTCCATGTAGATGAGTCTTATTATAAACCCTGATCACAGTGGTGAGACATACATATATTTTTATTAATTGAAGAGACTCACATCTCATTCTGTTTCTTTCTCTGTCTCTCCTTTGTTTCCTGTCTCCATCTCACTATCTGTCATTACAATGGCTTTATCTTCTCTCACTGTGTCTGTCCGTCTTTCTGTCCCTCTACTCGCTCTTCTCCCTCTATCTCTCTTCTCCCTCTCATCACCTCTTCTCTCTCCCTCTCTCCTCTCATCACCTCTTCTCTCTCCTTCTCTCCTCTCATCACCTCTTCTCTCTCCCTATCTCCTCTCATCACCTCTTCTCTCTCCCTCTCTCCTCTCATCACCTCTTCTCTCTCCCTCTCTCCTCTCATCACCTCATCTCTCTCCTTCTCTCCTCTCATCACCTCTTTACGCTCTTTCTCTCCCTCTCATCACCTCTTCTCTCTCCTTCTCTCCTCTCATCACCTCTTCTCTCTCCCTCTCTCCTCTCATCACCTCTTCTCTCTCCCTCTCTCCTCTCATCACCTCATCTCTCTCATCTCATCAACTCTTCTCTCTCCTTCTCTCCTCTCATCACCTCTTCTCTCTCCCTCTCTCCTCTCATCCCTCTTCTCTCTCCCTCTCTCCTCTCATCACCTCTTCTCTCTCTCTCCCTCTCTCCTCTCATCACCTCTTCTCTCTCCCTCTCTCCTCTCATCTCCTCTTCCCTCTCTCTCCTCTCATCCCCTCTTCTCTCTCTCTCTCTCTCTCTCATCACCTCTTCTCTCTCCTCTCATCACCACCTCTTCTCTCTCCCTCTCTCCTCTCATCTCCTCATCTCTCTCTCTCCCCCACTCTCTCTCTCTCTCTCTCTCTCTCTCATCACCTCTTCCCTCTCTCTCTCTCATCATCTCTCTTCTCTCTCCCTCTCTCCTCTCATCACCTCTTCTCTCTCTCGTCTCATCTCTTCTCTCTCTCTCTCATCACTCTTCTCTCTCCCTCTCTCCTCTCATCACCTCTTCTCTCTCCCTCTCTCCTCTCATCACCCTCTTCTCTCTCTCTCTCTCTCTCCTCTCTCATCACCTCTTCTCTCTCCCTCTCTCCTCTCATCACCTCTTCTCTCTCTCTCTCTCTCTCTCTTCTCTCCCTCTCTCTCTCTCTCTCTCTCTCTCATCACCTCTTCTCTCTCCCTCTCTCCTCACCTCTCTCTCTCCCTCTCTCCTCTCACTCTTCTCTCTCTCTCTCTCTCTTCTCTTCCCTCTTCTCTTCCCTCCTTCTCATCATCTTCCCTCTCTCCTCTCATCCTCTTCTCTCTCTCTCTCTCTTCTCATCTCTCTCTTCTCTCTCTCACTCTCATCACCTCTTCTCTCTCTCCCTCTCATCACCTCTTCTCTCTCCCTCTCTCCTCTCTCCCTCTTCTCTCTCTCCTCTTCCCCTCTCTCTCTCTCTCTCTCTCTCTTCTCATCACCTCTTCTCTCTCCCTCTCTCCTCTCATCACCTCTTCTCTCTCCTCTCTCCTCTCATTCTCCTCTTCTCTCTCTTCCTCTTTCTCTCATCACCTCTTCTCTCTCTCTCTCTCTCTCTCATCACCTCTTCTCTCTCTCCTCTCATCACCTCTTCTCTCTCTCTCTCTCCCTCTCTCCTCTTCTCTCTCTCTCTCTCCTCTCTCACCTCTCTCTCTCTCTCTCTCTTTCCTCTTTCTCTCTCTCTCTCTCTCTCTCATCATCCTCTTCTCTCTCTTTCTCTCCTCTCATCACCTCTTCTCTCTCTCTCTCTCCTCTCATCACCTCTTCTCTCTCTCTCTCATCACCCTTCTCTCTCTCTCTCTCCTCTCATCCACTCTCTCTCTCTCTCTCTCATCACCTCTTCTCTCTCCCCTTCCACATCTCTCTCTCTCTCTCTCTCTCATCACCTCTTCTCTCTCTCTCTCTCTTTCTCTCATCACCTCTTCTCTCTCTCCTCTCATTCTTCTCTCTCTCCCCCTCCTCTTCTTCTCTCTCTCTCTCATCTCCTCTTCTCTCTCTCCTCTCATCACCTCTTCTCTCTCTCTCTCTCTCTCTCATCACTCTCTCTCTCTCTCTCTCATCCTCTTCTCTCTCCCTCTCTCTCTCTCATTCTTCTCTCTCTCCTCTCATCCCTCTTCTCTCTCTCTATCTTCTCTCTCTTCTCTCTCTCCTCTCATCACCTCTTCTCTCTCTCGTCTCATCCCTCTTCTCTCTCTCTCTCTCCTCTCATCACCTCTCTCTCTCTCTTCTCATCACCTCTTCTCTCTCTCCTCTCATCACCTCTTCTCTCTCCCTCTCTCTCTCTCTCATCACCTCTTCTCTCTCTCCTCTCATCACTCTCTCTCTCTCTCTCGTCTCATCACCTCTTCTCTCTCCTCTCTCTCCTCTCATCCCTCTTCTCTCTCTCCTCTCATCACCTCTTCTCTCTCTCTCATCACCTCTTCTCTCTCTCTCTCTCGCGTCTCATCACCTCTTCTCTCTCTTCTCTCATCCCTCTTCTCTCTCTTCTCATCACCCTCTCTCTCTCTCTCTCTTCTCATCACCTCTTCTCTCTCTCCTCTCATCACCTCTTCTCTCTCCCTCTCTCCTCTTCACCCTCTCTCTTCCTCTCTTCTCTCTCTCTCTCTCTTCTCTCCCCCTCTTCTCTCTCTCTCTCATCACTCTCTCTCTCTCTCTCTCCTCTCATCACCTCTTCTCTCTCCTCTCTCCTCTCTCTTCTCTCTCTCCTCTCATCACCTCTTCTCTCTCCTCTCCTCTCATCACCTCTTCTCTCTCTCCTCTCATCACCTCTTCTCTCTCTCTCTCTCCTCTCATCACCTCTTCTCTCTCTCTCTCTCCATTCTTCTCTCTCTCCTTCTCATCCTTCTCTTCTTCTCATCTTTTCCTCTCTCCTCTCTCTCTCTCTCTCTCTCTTCCTCTTCTCTCTCTCTCTCATCACCTCTTCTCTCTCTCTCATCACCTCTTCTCTCTCCTCTCTCTCTCTCATTGCCTCTTCTCTCTTTTCTCATCACCTCTTCTCTCTCTCGTCTCATCACCTCTTCTCTCTCCCTCTCTCCTCTCATCCCTCTTCTCTCTCTCGTCTCACCCTCTTCTCTCTTCTCTCATCACCTCTTCTCTCTCCCTCTCTCCTCTCATCTTTCTCTCTCTCTCATCTCCCTCTTCTCTCTCTCTCTCCATCCCCCTCTTCTCTCTCCCTCTCTCCTCTCATCACCTCTTCTCTCCCGTCTCATCACCTCTTCTCTCTCTTTCACACTCTTCTCTCTCTCTCTCTCCTCTCATTTCTCTTTCCTCTTCTCTCTCTCTCTCATCATCCCTCTCTCTCTCTCTCTCTCATCACCTCTTCTCTCTCCGTCTCTCCTCTTCTCTCTCTCCTCTCTCACCTCTTCTCTCTCTCTCTCTTCTTCTCTCTTCTCTCTTTTCTCTCATATCGCTCTTCTCTCTCCCTCTCTCCTCTCATCACCTCTTCTCTCTCTCCTCTCATCACCCTCTTCTCTCTCTCTCTCATCACCTCTTCTCTCTCTCTCTCATCCCTTTCTCTCTCCCTCTCTCCTCTCATCCCTCTTCTCTCTCTCTCTCATCACCTCTTCTCTCTCTCTCTCTCCTCTCATCCCCTCTTCTCTCTCTCCTCTCATCACCTCTTCTCTCTCTCTCATCCTCTTCTCTCTCCCTCTCTCTCTCTCATCACCTCTTCTCTCTCTCTTCTCCTCCTCACCTCTCTCTCTCTCTCCTCTCATCCCTCTTCTCTCTCTCCCTCTCATCCCTCTTCTCTCTCTCTCTCCCTCTTCTCTCTCCTCTCTCCCACCTCTTCTCTCTCTCTCTCTCATCCTTCCCCCCTCTCATCACCTCTTCTCTCTCTCTCTCTCCTCTCATCACCTCTTCTCTCTCTCCTCTCATCACCTCTTCTCTCTCTCGTCTCATCACCTCTTCTCTCTCCCTCTCTCTCTCTCTCCTCACCTCTTCTCTCTCTCGTCTCATCACCTCTTCTCTCCTCTCCCTCCTCCTTCTCTCTCTCTCTTCATCTCCTCTTCTCTCTCTCCTCTCATCACCTCTTCTCTCTCCCTCTCTCCTCTCATCACCTCTTCTCTCTCTCCTCTCATCACCTCTTCTCTCTCTCTCTCATCACCTCTTCTCTCTCCTCTCTCTCTTTTCCTCATCACCTCTTCTCTCTCTTCTCCCTCTATCTCTTCTCTCTCTCCTCTTCCTTTCTCTTCTCTCTCTTCTCTCTCTCCTCTCATCACCTCTTCTCTCTCTCTCTCTCATCCCTCTTCTCTCTCTCTCATCCCTCTTTCTCTCTCTCTCTCTCCTCTTCACCTCTTCTCTCTCTCTCCTCTCATCCTCTTCTCTCTCTCTCTCATCACCTCTTCTCTCTCCCTCTCTCGTCTCATCACCCTTCTCCTCTCTCTCTCTCTCATCACTCTTCTCTCTCCCTCTCTTCTCATCCCTCTTCTCTCTCTCTCTCATCACCTCTTCTCTCTCTCGTCTCTCATCACCTCTTCTCTCTCTCTCTCATCCCTCTTCTCTCTCTCTCCTCTCTTCTTCTCTCTTCTCATCACCTCTTCTCTCTCCCTCTCTCCTCTCATCACCTCTTCTCTCTCTCTCTCTCCTCATCCTCTTCTCTCTCTCTCTCATCACTCTTCTCTCTCCTCTCTCTCCCTCTCATCACCTCTTCTCTCTCTCTTCTTCTCTCTCTTCTCTCTCCCTCTCTCTTTTCTCTCTCCCTCTCTCTCTCTCATCTCACCTCTTCTCTCTCTCTCTCATCACCTCTTCTCTCTCCCTCTCTCCTCTCCTTCTCTCTCTCTCTCCTCCCACCCTCTTCTCTCTCTCTCTCTCACTCTTCTCTCTCTTCTCTCTCCTCTCTCTCTTTCTCTCTCTCGTCTCATCACCTCTTCTCTCTCCCTCTCTCTCTCTCATCACCTCTTCTACCTCTCCCTCTCTCCTCTCATCACCTCTCTCTCTCTCCCTCTCTCCCTCTCATCACCTCTTCTCTCTCCTCTCTCTCCTCTCATCACCTCTTCTCTCTCTCGCCTCTCATCACCTCTCTCTCTCCCTCTCTCTCTTCTCTTCTCTCTCTCTCTCATCCTCTTCTCTCTCTCTCTCTCCTCTCATCACCTCTTCTCTCTCCCTCTCTCTCTCTCATCCCTCTTCTCTCTCCCTCTCTCTCCTCTCATCACCTCTTCTCTCTCTCCTCTCATCACCTCTTCTCTCTCTCCTCTCATCCCTCTTCTCTCTCTCTCTCTCTCTCTCATCATCCTCTCTCTCTCTCTCTCTCACCCTCTTCTCTCTCTCCTCTCATCACCTCTTCTCTCTCCCTCTCATCTCTTCTCTCTCTCCTCTCTCCTCTCCTCTCATCCCTCTTCTCTCTCTCTCTCTCTCATCTCCTCCTTTCTCTCATCACTCTTCTCTCTCCTCTCTCTCTCATCACCTCTTCTCTCTCTCTCTCATCCTCTTCTCTCTCCTCTCATCCCTCTTCTCTCTCCTCTCTCCTCTCATCACCTCTTCTCTCTCTCGTCTCATCACCTCTTCTCTCTCTCGTCTCATCACCTCTTCTCTCTCCCTCTCTCCTCTCATCACCTCTTCTCTCTCTCGTCTCATCACCTCTTCTCTCTCCCGTCTCATCACCTCTTCTCTCTCCCTCTCTCCTCTCATCACCTCTTCTCTCTCTCGTCTCATCACCTCTTCTCTCTCTCGTCTCATCACCTCTTCTCTCTCCCTCTCTCCTCTCATCACCTCTTCTCTCTCTCTCTCATCCCCCTCTTCTCTCTCCCCGTCTCATCACCTCTTCTCTCTCCCTCTCTCTCTCATCACCTCTTCTCTCTCTGTCTCACTCACCTCTTCCCTCTCTCCTCTCATCACCTCTTCTCTCTCTCGTCTCATCACCTCTTCTCTCTCCCGTCTCATCACCTCTTCTCTCTCCCTCTCTCCTCTCATCACCTCCTTCTCTCTCCTCCCTCTCATCCCCCTCTCTCTCTCTCTCCTCTCATCACCTCTTCTCTCTCTCCTCTCTTACCTCTTCTCTCTCCCTCTCTCCTCTCATCACCTCTTCTCTCTCTCCTCTCATCACCTCTTCTCTCTCTCCTCATCTCTCTTCTCTCTCTCTCCTCTCATCACCTCTTCTCTCTCCCTCTCTCCTCTCATCACCTCTTCTCTCTCTCGTCTCATCCCCTCTTCTCTCTCCCTCTCTCCTCTCATCACCTCTTCTCTCTCTCCTCTCATCACCTCTTCTCTCTCCCTCTCATCACCTCTTCTCTCTCCCTCTCTCCTCTCATCACCTCTTCTCTCTCTCCTCTCATCACCTCTTCTCTCTCTCCTCTCATCACCTCTTCTCTCTCCTCTCTCCTCTCATCACCTCTTCTCTCTCTCCTCTCATCACCTCTTCTCTCTCCGTCTCATCCTCTCTCTCTCTCTCCTCTCCTCTCATCACCTCTTCTCTCTCTCTCTCATCACCTCTTCTCTCTCTCCTCTCATCCTCTTCTCTCTCCTCTCTCTCTCTCATCACCTCTTCTCTCTCTCGTCTCATCCCTCTTCTCTCTCTCGTCTCACTCACCTCTTCTCTCTCCCTCTCTCCTCTCATCACCTCTTCTCTCTCTCGTCTCATCACTCTTCTCTCTCTCCTCTCATCAACCTCTTCTCTCTCTCACTCTCATCACCTCTTCTCTCTCTCCTCTCATCACCTCTTCTCTCTCCTCTCTCTCCTCTCATCACCTCTTCTCTCTCTCCTCTCATCACCTCTTCTCTCTCTCCTCTGTCTCATCACCTCTTCTCTCTCTCCTCTCCTCCCTCTTCTCTCTCCCTCTCTCCTCTCATCCTCTTCTCTCTCTCTCCTCTCATCACCTCTTCTCTCTCCCTCTCATCTACCTCTTCTCTCTCTCGTCTCTTCACCTCTTCTCTCTCCTCTCTCTCCTCTCATCACCTCTTCTCTCTCTCTCTCTCATCACCTCTTCTCTCTCTCTCTCCTCTCTTCTTCTCTCTTCTCATCACCTCTTCTCTCTCCCTCTCATCCACCTCTTCTCTCTTCCCTCTCTCTCTCATCACCTCTTCTCTCTCTCCTCTCCTCTCCTCTTCTCTCTCTTCTCATCCCTCTTCTCTCTCTCTCTCATCCTCTTCTCTCTCTCCTCTCATCTCTCTTCTCTCTCCCTCTCTCCTCTCATCTCTTCTCTCTCTCTCTCATCACCTCTTCTCTCTCTTCTCTCATCACCTCTTCTCTCTCCCTCTCTCCTCTCCTCACCTCTTCTCTCTCTCTCTCCTCTCTTCTCTCTCTCGTCTCATCACCTCTTCTCTCTCCCTCTCTCCTCTCATCACCTCTTCTCTCTCTCGTCTCATCACCTCTTCTCTCTCTCCTCTCATCACCTCTTCTCTCTCTCCTCTCATCACCTCTTCTCTCTCTCCTCTCATCACCTCTTCTCTCTCCCTCTCTCCTCTCATCCCTCTTCTCTCTCTCCTCTCATCCCTTTCTCTCTCTCTCTCATCTCTTCTCTCTCTCTCTCATCCCTCTTCTCTCTCGTTCCATCTCTTCTCTCTCCTCTCTCCCCTCTCATCCTCTCTTCTCTCTCTCTCTCTCTCCTCTCATCACCTCTTCTCTCTCTCTCTCATCACCTCTTCTCTCTCTCTCTCTCATCACCTCTCTTCTCTCTCTCCACACCTCTTCTCTCTTCTTCTCATCACCTCTTCTCTCTCCCTCTTCCTCTCATCACTCTTCTCTCTCCCTCTCTCTCTCACCTCTTCTCTCTCTCGTCTCATTTTCTCTCTCCCTCTCTCTTCATCACCTCTTCTCTCTCCCTCTCTCTCTCATCACCTCTTCTTTCTCTCTCTCTCGTCTCATCACCTCTTCTCTCTCTCGTCTCATCACCTCTTCTCTCTCTTCTCATCACCTCTTTCTCTCTCTCCTCTCATCCCTCTTCTCTCTCTCCTCTCATCACCTCTTCTCATCTCGTCTCATCACCTCTTCTCTCTCCCTCTCTCCTCTCATCCCTCTCTCTCTCTCTCTCTCTCTCTCTCTCATCACCTCTTCTCTCTCTCGTCTCATCACCCTCTTCTCTCTCCCTCTCTCGTCTCATCCCCTCTTCTCTCTCCCTCTCTCGTCTCATCATCTCTTCTCTCTCTCTCTCTCTCTCTCATCCTCTCTCTCTCTCCTCTCTCCTCTCATCCTCTTCTCTCTCTCTCTCATCATCTCTCTCTCTCTCCCTCTCTCTCTCATCTCTCTCTTCTCTCTCCCTCTCTCCTCTCATCACCTCTTCTCTCTCTCTCTCATCATCACCTCTTCTCTCTCCCTCTCTCTCTCTCATCACCTCTTCTCTCTCTCGTCTCATCCCCCTCTCTCTCTCTCCCTCTCTCGTCTCATCACCTCTTCTCTCTCCCTCTCTCGTCTCATCCCTCTTCTCTCTCCCTCCCCCTCATCATCCCTCTTCTCTCTCCCTCTCTCTCCTCTCATCCCTCTTCTCTCTCTCGTCTCATCACCTCTTCTCTCTCTCCTCTCTCCTCTCATCCACCTCTTCTCTCTCTCCTCTCCTCACCTCTTCTCTCTCCCTCTCTCCTCTCATCACCTCTTCTCTCTCCCTCTCTCCTCTCATCACCTCTTTCTCTCTCCCTCTCTCCTCTCATCACCTCTTCTCTCTCCCTCTCTCCTCCTCCCTCTTCTCTCTCCCTCTCTCCTCTCCTCCTCTTCTCTCTCCCTCTCTCCTCTCATCCCCTCTTCTCTCTCCCTCTCTCCTCTCATCACCTCTTCTCTCTCTTCTCTCCTCTCATCACCTCTTCTCGCTCCCTCTCTCCTCTCATCACCTCTTCTCTCTCCCTCTCTCGTCTCATCACATCTTCTCTCTCCCTCTCTCCTCTCATCACCTCTTCCCTCTCTCCTCTCATCACCTCTTCCCTCTCTCCTCTCATCACCTCTTCTCTCTCCCTCTCCCCTCTGAGATAAAGGCACTTTGTTCTTTCCCCAACTTTCCCTCTTGGCTCTTGCCGGAAAGAAGATTGATTCTTATCTATAATCATCCATCTTAAATCATTCTGCATTTGCGAGGAGGAGGGGGGGTTGAAAGGAGGTGGAGGGAGGGTTGTTGAACAGGTTCGGCTGCCCAGAGAATAGGCAGAGAGGGGGAGGGGGAGGAGAGGGAGGAGAGGGGGGGGGGGGGAGGGGGGGGGGAGAGGAGAGAGAGAGAGGAGGGGGAGGGGGGGGGGGGGGGGGGGGGGGGGGGGGAGGGGGGGGCGGGGGAGGCGGGGAGAGAGGGAGGAGGGGGGGAGAGAGGAGAGGGAGAGTTAGAAGGGGTCCATACATGTTTTACATTATATTACATACTCCCGCCCCAGAATGATGTTTTACATTATGTTACATAACCCCCGCCCCAAATATGTTTTACATTATGTTACATTACCCCCCCAAATCATTTTTACTTATGTTACTACTCCCCCCCAATACATGTTTTCATTTTTACTACCCCCCCCCCAATACATTTTTACATTATTTACATGACCCCCACTCTTTTTATTTACCCCCCCTGAAATACATGTTTACATTATGTTACATACTCCCCCCTCTTTTTCATTATGTTACACACCCCCTCCGAATACATTTTACTTTATTTTCATACTCCCCCACCCAAATACATGTTTTACATTATGTTACACTGACTCCCTTCCCCAGAATACATGTTTGATTATTTACATCCCCCGCTCCAAATACATGTTTTACATTATGTTACATACTCCTTCCCAAATACATGTTTTATCATTATCTTACATGACCCCCCCCCAGAATACATGTTTTACATTATGTTACACTACCCCCGCCCCAAATACATTTTTACATTATGTTACATGACCCCCTCCCCAATTTTTTACATTTTTACATACCCCTCCCAGAATACTTTTTACTTATGTTAATTTCCCCCCAAATACATGTTTTCCATTATGTTACATGACCCCCACCCTCAGAATACATTTTTACATATTTACTGACCCCCCCCCAAATACATGTTTTACGTTATGTTACATGACTCCCCCACCCACACACACATTCTATCTGTGTTCAGGTGTCTCGTGTTGGTGCTCAATTGTCGCCCTCCATCGCTGATAATAGGGCCCTGTAACACTATGAATCACTTCTCTACCTTCTTCTCTCCTTCCCTTTTAATTTCCTCTGCTAATCGACATCTTCCCCTCAGAGGCTTCAAGTGACTTGAGACTGTGGTGAGGCTTAAGCGCGAGGGGGGGGGGGGGGGGGGGGGCTGTGGAGAGAGAGGAGACAGGGGGGGGGGGAGCAAGAGGTTTACAGAGAGGTGGATGGGGTATGGGAGGAGGTAGTGAGATCTGGCACCATGAGGATAGAAGAGGGAAGAACTTCTTTTCCAGTATCTTTTCGTCTGTGTTAATTGATCATTCTGCGTATCTTTAAGCCTACTGCCTCCTACCAGGCTCTTCTGACATGTTATAGTGCTTTTTTCGGGGGAAGAGAGGAGGGGGAGGGGGGAAGGAGGAGAAGGGGGGGGGGGAGGGGAAGGGGGGGGGGGAGGAGGGGGGAGAGAGGAGAGGGGGAGGGGAGAGGGAGGGAGGGGGGGGGGGGAAGGAGAGAGGGAGGGGGGAAGGGGGAGGGGGAGGAGGAGGGGAGGGAGGGGGGGGGGAAGGGAGGGGGGGGGGGACGAGAGAGAGAGGGGGAGAGAGGGAGAGGAGAGGGGGAGGAGGGGGGGGGGGGGGGGGAGGGGGGGGGGGGGGGGGGGGGGAGAGAGGGAGGGAGGGAGAGGGGAGGGGGGGAGAGGGGGGGGAGAGAGGGAGAGGGGGGGAGGGGAAGAGAGGGGGGGGGAGGGGAGGGGAGCAGGGGAGAGGGGAGGGGAGGGGGGGGGGGGGAGGGGGGGGAGAGAGGAGAGGAGAGAGGAGGGGGGGGGGGGAGCAGGGGGAGGGGGGGAGGGAGAGAGAGAAGAGGGAGGGCGGGGGAGGGGGGGGAGAGGGAGGAGACGAGAGAGAGAGAGGAGAAGAGGAGAGGGGGGGAGAAGGAGGGGAGAGAGAGGAAGAGAGAGGAGAGGGGGAGAAGGAGAGGGGGAGAGGGAGGAGGGGAGGGGAGAGAGAAGAGAAGGGGAGGGGAGAAGGAGAGGAGAGAGGGGAGGGAGGGGGGGGACAGAGGAAGCAGAGAGAGAGAGGAGGGAAGGGGGGGGACAGAGAGGAGAAGAAGAGAGGGGGAGAGGAGAAAGAGA